>NW_006409063.1:547418-549394 GCF_000296735.1 Chrysochloris asiatica
GGGATTGTGGAGTGGGACAAGCAGACAAAAAAGGAAATAGGCTGAAAATGAAATCCTAAGTTATGTCACAAAGACCAACAGTGGCATCTTGAAATTTCTTAAGAAGAAGAGTGAAAAGGGAAGCCCATTTCCTGATCACATCTACCTGGAGGCAATCAGAAACCATAAAAAAAACCCTAAATGCATACCCATCTAAGTATTAAGGCCACAGATAACTCCTGAATATGCCCAAAAAACAGAAGCAAATGACCATATCTGCACATGTCCAGAAACGAGATAAAGTGACTGAGGCAAATGAGCTGGAAGTAGACCTACACTCCATACTGGAAGTTGGGCAGGCTTTGAAAATGCCTGAGAAGGAATTCACAAAAATGATTATACAATGTTATCAAAACACTATATAATGGAGTTGAGAAAAATAAGGAAGAAGTCAGGAAAGCGCTACAGGAACAATCAAATAAGATAGATACAGCATTGGAGACAATTCAAAACCTACAGAAAGAGGTCCAAACGATTAATAATAGAATATAGAAATGGAAAATACACTGAAAGGGCAAAGGAGTAGAATTGAAGAGATAGAAGCCAGAACTAGTGAGCTAGAAGATAAATCTCTTAACACTACTAAGATAGAAGAACAAATACAAAAAAGGATTTAAAAATCTGAAGAAAGCCTAAGATTCATGTTGGACAACATGAAGAGGAATACCATAAGAATTATTGGCATTCCAGAACAGGAACGATCACACAAGTCCACAGAGGAGATAGTTGAAGAGCTTCTGGAAGAAAAATTTCCTAACATCCTGAAAAGTGAAAAGATAAGCATTCAAGAAGCTCAACGAACCCCAGGATGGATAGATCCTAAAAGACAATCACCAAGAAATATAATAATCAAGCTCTCCAAAATCAAAGACCAGGACAGAATATTGAAAGCAGCTAGGGAAAAGAGAAATATAACATACAAAGGCAAGCAAATCAGATTAAGCTTGGATTTCTCAGCATAAACCATGCAGGCAAAAACGCAATGGAGAGACATATATAAAACCCTGAAAGAAAAAAAACTGCCACCCAAGAATCCTCTACCCAGCCAGCAAAGCTGTCAATCAAGTATTATGGTGTAATCAAAACATTCCAGGACAAACGGAAGCTAAGGGATTTTGCCAAAGCCAACTCTGCTATGAAAAACATCCTAAAGGAAGTTCTGTGGACTGAGAACCAACAAGAACACACAACAACTACAGAATGATGTACGTGGCAGCATTAACCTGAACTTAATTGACAAATGGAAGAGTCAAGAATAGAATAAAATTGTAAGACCAGATATCTGGGAGGTCAGTCTATGATCAAAACAATTACAATGTAAAAGAAGGTAAACACAGAAGAACAGAGACCCAGGTGGTGGGAAGGTCAGGTAGATTACTGGATAAAATAGACTGTCTTAAATGGAAGCTAGAACTAATGGAATATAAGGTAATCACAATGGGGTTGGGGTGGGGGGCTTACTTTGGGTGTTGGGGAGGGCAATACAAGAAGTGGGGAGGAGGTAGAAGAACAAGATAGGGGAACACTGAAACAGGTTAGCATGGCCTAGTGAGACAGAGGTAAATAGTGATGCATACTCAACCTTGGAACAACAGGGCTCAGGGATACAGGGATCTATGTATAGCTTGAAGAGGGTAAATAATACTAAAATCCTTAACTGGCATATGAATATTGGTTTCCCTTGCCTACTATTGTAAAATAGACACTTGAGTGGGATAGAAAGGAACGTTGGGAAACATGATCAGAGAAAACTTATAAGCCCACCTTCAGCCTATAGTTATAACTGATTGGAATACCTAAAAGGGGTTCTACAACTTGCCCAGTGAAATAGGCCTTGTGCAAAGCCTTTACAGAGTATAGGACCTGAGGTGGAATCCTTTGTCCCATCCAGAACCTTATGAGGTGAGACATTCCCACTAGAAAGGACAAGCAGACTG
>NW_006409063.1:552532-554214 GCF_000296735.1 Chrysochloris asiatica
TTTCTTGCTTCTGCCACAAATTCCCCCAGCTGTAAGCCTTCCAACCTTCTAAATATTCCTTTATATGTGGTTCAGAGTTCTGGAACCATCCCCTGAGCCTGCTTGGTTGGATAGTCTGTGTTGTTGTTGGCGGAGCTCTTTGCTACATGTCCACCCGGTCCGCCATCTTGTTTGTTCCACTTCCCAACTGATTTTTGGATGTTGATTTTGTACCCTGCCACCACTCGTCTATCACTTTGTCATACTATGGTGGTTTGTGAGTTGCTGTGATTCTGGAAGCCATGCCACAGTTATTTTAAATATCATCAGGGTCACCTATGGTGGACAGGTTTCAGCTGAGCTTCCAGACAAAGACACACTAGGAAGAAGTAGAGATGAACTAATTCCAAATATTTAGTCACTGAAAACCTTATAAAAAGTAGGGAAACACTGTCAGATATAGTGCCAGAAAATGAGTCCCTCAGGTTGGAAGGCACTCAACTTGCGACTGGGGAAGAGCCTCCTACTCAAAATAGAGTTGACCATGATGACACAAATGGAGTAAAGCCTACAGGAATAAAGCCTGTGGGACCTTCATTTGCTGACGGGGCACAACTCAAAATGAAGAGAAACAGCTGTAAACATCCATTAATAATCAGAATGTGGACTGTACAAAGTATGAATCTAGAAAAATTGGAAATCGTCAAAAATGAAATGGAATGCATAAACATCGACATCTTAGGCATTGTTGTTGTTGTTAAGTGCCATTGAGTCGGTTCCGATCCATAGTGACCCTGTATAGGGTTTCCGAGGAGCAAGTGGTGAGCTTGAACCACCGACCTTGCAGTTCATAGGCTTTGCAGTCTGGCACATTAACCCACAGCACTTCACCAGGACTCCATCTTTGACATTAGTGAGCTGAAATAGACTGGTATTGGCTGTATTGAATCTGACAACCACATGGTTTACTATGCCAGAAATGACAAATTGAAGAGAAATGGTGTTGTATTCATTGTCAAAGAAAAACATCTGTCATGAGGTACAACGATGTCTGTGATGGGATAATCCCCATGCGCCTACAAGGAAGACCAGTTAATACCACTATTATTTAAATTTATGCACCAACCACTAAAGCCAACTTCTTCAATCTGAAATTGATCAAACATGCAATCAAGATGTATTGATAATTACCGGTGATTGGAATGCAAAGGTTGGAAAAAAGAGGAAGGATCAGTATTTGCAAAATATGGCCTTGGTGATTGAAATGTTGCTGGAGATCACATGATATAATTTTGCAAAACCAATGATTTGTTCATTTCAAATACTTTTTTTAAACAGCCTAACAGATGACTATTATACACATGGACCTCACCAGATGGAATACACAGAAATCAAATTGACTACATCTGTGGAAACAGAAGGTGGGAAAACTCCATATTATCAGCCAAAACATGGCCAGGGGCAGATTGTAGAACAGACCATCAATTGCTCATATGCAAATTCAGATTGAAGCTGAAGAAAATGAAAACAAGTCCACAAGAGCCAAAATATGACCTTGAATACATCCCACCTGAATTTAGAGATCATCTGAAGAACATATTTGATACATTAGACACTAAAGACAGAAGAATTGTGAAATGACATCAAAAACATCATTCAGGAAGAAAGCAAAAAGTCATTAAGAATACAATAAAGAAGGAAAA
>NW_006409063.1:555856-556408 GCF_000296735.1 Chrysochloris asiatica
ATACAATTCGATGAACTTGACCTACACCTATTTATGCAGTAGCTCAAAAGAGGGAACAAATCTTTACATCAAGGATCATTCCCATCCCCTCCATACACAGAGTAGACAGGAATGGGTATCTTGGATTTGGCTACCCAAATGGGGGGTGGGGGGTTACAAAGGCAAGAAGTGACTGGCTTACAAACTTTCTAGAGGGAGCCTAGATCCAGAGGGCATGGAGGAAGGTAGAATCTCCACTGAGTAGTAGTCAATCTGTCTGGATGGGGCTAATGAAAAGAGATGGGGATAAGTCCCTTGTGGTACAATGGTGAATAATTATCAGGACTGACTGCGAGGGTTGGAAATGTCAAGGTGGACGTTTTGTAGCAAAAGGAGGGGAGTGATTGACTATACAGTCCAGGAGCAGAGGTCTCTGGATCCATCAAGGGAGAAAAGCAGAGTGCGAGACCCTACCTAGAGAAGCAGTGATGCCAGAGATGGAGGCAGAGATGATGATGTGGAGAGATGGAGTAGCTGGAGACTTTAGACCCAGAGAGGGAGAAGGGACTGTGT
>NW_006409063.1:586210-587171 GCF_000296735.1 Chrysochloris asiatica
CAAGACCAAACAGGGGAAAGATCAGAGCAGCTACAGATGCCTGACAGAATTGCAGAGATAAAGGTGTGGACACTCTTTCTTTTTGCTTTTTTTTTAAAAATCTGTTATTAGTCTATCACTGTCTGCACACCTCCATTCTAGGTAACCAGAGGGGAAGTCTAAGCGAGTGGACACCCCACCCCAACCCCGGAGGATTTTACTACACATCCGCACAGATTTCCTCGAAACTTAAAGTGACAGTTTCCACTTAAAATCAAACAGCAGTGCAAAACAGCCACTGCTGGTTCTGAACTGTTTGTCATTAGGAAAAAGGCCTGAACACGGATTGTGGAGCAGGACAAGTAGACTAAAAAGGAAATAGACCAAAAATTAAATCCTAAGTTACGTCACAATGACCAACAGTGGCATCTTGAAATTTCTAAGGAAGAAGAGTGAAAGGGAAGCCCATCTCCTGATAACATGTACATGGAGGAAATCAGAAAGCATAAAACTTACCAAAATACACACCCATCTAAGTATTATGGTCACAGATAACTCCTGAATACGCCCAGAAAACAGAAACAGATGACCAGATCAGCACATGTCCAGAAACAAGATAAAGTGACTGAGGCAAACGAGCTGGGAGTAAACCTACATTCCATACTGGAAGTTGGACAGGTTTTGAAAATGCCTGAGAAGGAATTCACAAAAATTATTATAAAATGCATCAAAACACTATACAATGGAGTTGAGAAAAATAAGGAAGATGTCAGGAAAGCACTACAGGAACAATCAAATAAGGTAGATACAGCATTGGAAACATTTCAAAACCTACATAAAGAGGTCCAAACGATTAATAATAGAATATCAGAAATGGACAGTACACCGAAAGGGCAAAGGAATAGAATTGAAGAGATAGACGCCAGAACTAGTGAGCTAGAAGATAAATCTTTCAACACTACTAAAATAGAAGAGCAAACAC
>NW_006409064.1:0-1421 GCF_000296735.1 Chrysochloris asiatica
TGACTCTTGTTATATGTACAGGTTCTTCATGAGTACAATTAAGTGTTCTGAAATTCCCATTCTTAGAAATGCTATCCATAGTTTGCTATGATCCACACAGGTGAATGCCTATATATGGTCAATGTGATAGTTAATGTTTAGTGTCAACTGACTAGCCAGGATTCATATTGTTTTACAGTTGTTTTTTGTTTTTATTAAGAGCCCTAGTGTCAGTTCTGACTCATAGTGACCCTGTATAGGAATTCAGAAGTGAGACTGGTGAGTTTGAACTGTCTACCTTGAGATTAAAGCAAAGATGTCCGCTTGAGGACTAAGGTATACCTGACTAAATCCATGGTATTTTCAATAATTTCATATGCATGTGAAAGTTGGACTGTGAATATGGAAGATTGTAAGAGAATTAAAGCATTTGAGTTAAGGTGTTGGAAAATATTTAAAGTACCATGGGATGCCAGAAGAACAAACAGATCTGTGTTGGAAAAAGGGCAGCCAGAGCGCTCCTTGGAGGCAAAGATGGCCAGACTTCACCTTTCATACTTCTGACATACTGTCAGGAGGGACCAGTCACTGGAGAGGGATATCATGTTTGGTAAGGTGGAAGACCAGAAAAAAGAGGAAGACCCCCAGCGAGATGGATTGGTAAAGTGGCAGCATCTATGGACTCAAGCATGGCAACAGTAGTGAGGTTGGCCCAGGATCAAGCAGTGCTTCATTCTGCTGTGCATAGGGTCACTATGAGTTGGTACTGACTCAATGGCATCTAACAACACCAGCAACACCTTGAGTTTCAGCCTGACCTTGAGTGCTTATCCTACAGTGTCACACCAGGTACCATTAAGATGTAGTAATTCCCCATGAGGCAATCTGCAATGAGTAGTTAATCAATTGAAAGAAAGTTTCCACAGGGGTGTGATCAGCTTCCAACACTTTGGACACTTAGGCTAAGCTTGCTTTCTCTTTTCTGTTCCTGAATCTTGCACCTGGCATGTCTGCTGACCTTCAGTTCTTTGAACATGAGTCGTTGCCTGCTCTATCACCTGCCATTCCTGGGAGCCATCAACAACCTGCCTTTTTATCTGCTGGACATGCCTACCTGCCTGTAATCTGACCTATTGATTTTGCTTCATCACTCCCACAGCTACATGAGTCAGAATTCCATCCTAACATCTGACCCACAGACTTAGGACCTCCCATCTCTACAATTGTAATAGTCCTGGTGTGGCACTATAAAATAATGCATTGGACTGAAAGGTCAGTTCGGTGGTTCAAACTCACCAGCCACTCCTCAGAACTGACTCGACGGCCCTTAACAACAACTACAGCCTCATATGCATAGAGAGTTGGACAAAGAATAAGGAACACCTTAGAAGAATTGATGCATTTCAGTTATGATGTTGTAGAAGAATATTAAATTTATCATT
>NW_006409064.1:1757-5145 GCF_000296735.1 Chrysochloris asiatica
ACACAGGAGCCAACATAACTACATCTGTGGAAATAGATGATGGAGAAGGTCAACATCATTAGCCCAACAAGGACAAATGACATATTGCATTAGGCAAATCTGCTGTGCAAGAACTCTTTAAAGTGTTGAAAGATAAAGATGTCAGTTTGAGGACTGTGAAACAGACCATCAATTACTCCCATGCAAGTTCAGACTGAAGTTGAAGATAACAAAAGCAAGTCCATGAGTAATCAAAATATGACTTTGAGTGTATTCCACCTGCATTAAGACACCATCTCGAGAGCAGATTTGATACATTGAACAATAATAAGCAGGATAGAGTCAAAATACAAAAATGGATGTCAGAAGAGACTCTAAAACTTGCTCTTGAACATAGAGAAGCTAAAATGAATGCAAGAAATAATGAAATAAAAGAGCTGGACAGAAAATTTGAAAGGGCAGCTGGAGACGATAAAGAATTAAAATAAAATGTGCAAAGACATAGAGCTAGAACACACTCAGCATTTTTCAGGCTAAAAGAACTGAAGAAAAATTAAAGCCTTGAGTTGCAATCTTGATGTTTTCTATAGGTTAAATATTGAACACTATAGGAAGCATCAAAAGAAGACGGAAGAAATATACAGTCATTGTGTGTATTGAAATGGTCAATGTTCAACCCTTTCATGAGGTGCCATATGATCAAGTACTGATAGTATTGAAGGAAGGCATCCAAGCTACACTGACACATTGTCAAAAAAACAAGGTTGTAAGAATTGACAGAACACCAATTAAAATATTTCAGCAAGCAGATACAAAACTGTAAGTACTCACTTCACTATGCCAAGAAATTTAGCAGACAGCTATCTGGCCATAGACTGGAATAAATCAATATTTGTGCTCATTCTAAAGAAAGGTGACTGGACAAAATGTGGAAATTATCAAATGATATCACTAGTATCACATGCAAGGAAAATTTTGCTGAAAATAATTTGAAAACATTTACAGCAGTACATAGTCAGCAAACCAACAGAAATTCAATCTGGATTCAGAAGAAGACATTGATAACAGCTATTACTACTGATGTTATATGGATTTGGGCTGAAAGCAGAGAATATTAGAAAGATACTTACCTATGTGTTATTGACTATGCAAAGGCATTTGACTCTGTGAATCATAACAAACTACACATGACTTTGTAAAGAGTGGAAATTCCAGAATACTTCATTTCGCTCATGTGGAACCTGTATATCAAAAAACAAGCAGTTGTTAAAACAGAAAAAGGGGATACTGAATGGTTTATAGTTAGGAAAGGTTGACATTGGGGTTTTATCCTTTCAATATACTTATTCAATTTGTATCTTGAGCAAATCCCTTATATGAAGAGCATGAATTATGGATTGGAGAAAGGCTCCTTAACAACCTGCAGTTTTCAGATGACAGAACATTACTACTTGAAAGCAGTGAAGATTTTAAGTACCTCCTGATAGATTACACCTCAATGTAGAGAAAACAAAAACTCTCACAACTGGACTTGTACACAATATCATGATAAATGGAGAAAAGATTGAGATTCTCAAGAATTTCATGTTACTTAGATCCACAATCAATGTTCATGGAAACAGCAGTCAAAAAATCAAGAGATGTATTACATTTGGACAAATCTGCTCCAGGAGACCTATTTAAAGTGTCATTTTGAGCCCTAAAGATGTTCCTAGTATTTTCAATTGCTTCATATGCATGCAAAATTTGAACAATGAATAAGGAAGACCAAAGAAGAATTGATGCTCTTGAATGGTGGTATTGACAAAAAAATTGAAATTAACACTGACTGCTGGGAGACCAAACAAATCTGTCTTGTTAGAAGGTCAACCAGCATGCTCCTTATAAACAAAGATGGCAAAACTTGGTCTCATGTGTTTTGGACATGTTATCAGGAGGGACCCATCCCTGCAAAAGGTCATTGTGCCAGATAAAGTGAAAGATCGGTAAAAAGAAGAAGAAACTCAAAGAGATGGATTGACACAGTAAGTCCAAAAATGAGCTCAGACAGAACAATTGTGAGGATGGTGCAGGACCAGGCAGTGCTTCATCTGTTCTGTAGAGGGATGTTATGAGTCAGAACCAACTTGATGACACCTAACAACAACAACATATTACCCACACTGTGGACAAACAATACTGAGAGTAGTATAACACTTTACAATAATTGGAGAAAAGCATCTGGCAATATTCGCTATGGGTCGGAACCGACTCAACGGCACTTAACAACAACAACAACAATATTAAGAAACCATTGAATTTTTTTCCATAATCTTAAATTGAATAATCCCATGTTCCTTAATTTTATTTTAAGAAATAAATCACATGCATAAAATTTAAAGTTTAAAAGAATAATCATGCCAACCCAATTTGTTGTTATAAATTGTTATAAATCATATTTAAGAAAGAATTTTTAATAGAGATGTTTACACCTCCTTGGAGTCTTTGGGTAAAGTTCTTGATTACTAGCTGAAACACTGGTTGCTTGAATTTGTCCAGGGTTGCCTCAAAAGACAGTGCTGATGATCTGCTGCTGGATGGTCACAGCCTTGACCACTCTGTGGAGCATTTCTACTCTGCCCACATGGGATCACCATGTGTCAGAATCAATTGATGACAACTGATGCAATTAACCACACAACTATTTAGGTTAATGTGATCATCATTACAGTATAAAAACCAATGTTATTTATGATACACACAAACTTCAACAATACCTGAATTCAGTAAGTATTTGTTGATTATATAAATGAAGATAATTTATTTTTTTACAAATTGTGTCTTATAACTTACCTGGGCAGGAGACGATGTAGTTTTAAAGAAAAATGAATAAGCATCTACGTAGCTTTAGAGAAAATATAAAGTTAGTAAGCTTATAGTTATATGATTATTCCTGAAAAACTATTATAACATTTGTATAATATGGGAAAATGACCCAGAAATTACAAAATAGCATCATGAAATTATATTTATTCTTAAGTATCTATTACACTGTTGCAAATATATTAATAATATATGAGAGTAAGTAAAAAATGATCTGCATTCTGACTATATTAAAACGCCTGTCCATGTCCAAGGCTGCTGAAAACATTGTGCTGTGAAAAGATTCTGTCCAAGAGATGAGTGACCATGGATTTTGTGACAAATCATTTGCAAATCAGCCATGACTCTGCCTATGAAATAATCTATGATGGACTAGGGTTTCAAAGTTTGTGCGAGTTGGATACCGAAATTGGCAACAGCCATAATTAATTAAGAAATTAAAATGAAGAAATTGAGACATATTAATTGAGGAATTAAATAAATGAGACATGGGGAAACCTGGGCATAGAAGAATTCATTGTTTTAGCAGAGCTACGATGAATTATTT
>NW_006409064.1:5695-8621 GCF_000296735.1 Chrysochloris asiatica
AGAAGTTGTTTTTCATAGCCTCAGTTTCCCTGATAAGTGATGTTTTTGTAGGCTATAAACAGATAGTGTATGGAAGAAGTTATGGAGAGTTAATTGCACTCAACAACTAAAATTAACAAAACTTAACAGACAAAGGTTAAGAAACATATGTGAAGGTTAACTTGCGTCTCAGAGAAAAGAATAGATTTATGTAGGAACAAATGTTTAACTAAAAGGTTTCAAGGTGCCTGAATGTCTCCTATGTTGTTCAGATAATGTCTCTTTGCTGTAACTTTTCATCCCTGTTGTAAATCGTAAGGAATGTGCCCCAAGATAGATTGTATTTTGATGTCATTGATTACTGTGAAAGCAATGGTTTTTATAATGGTATATAAGGGGGTTGTAAGATAGAATAATAAGAAGTAGAAGTACATAGAAGTAGAGGTAAGTAAGAATAGAGGCAAGAAGTAGAAGTAGGTAGAAGCAGAGGCAAGAATTAGAGGTAAGAGTAAGTAGAGGAAAGTAGAAGGAGACAAGAATGGAGGAAGGATAGAGGGAGTAATGTAAAGAATGAAAGCAGGAGCAGGGGAAGGGAGAAAGGAAGCAGAAGAGATAAGAAGGAGAGCAGGGGAGTAAAGAATGAGCAGGACAGTAAAGAATGAGAGAAGTAGACTAGTAGAGTATTATAGAAATGAGAAGAATAAAGCATGTAATAAGAAGATTTTGAATTTATCATGACCCATGACTCCGTGTAATCCCTTATCGCCGACGCTGCACACGTCTTCAGAAAAAACCCTGAAATAAGTATGCCAGGGCAGGCTCCCGGCACGAAACAACTCACGGAAGAACATAGACAGAAGCATTTCAACATTTGCAAACAAAATTTAGACCAATACTCAAAAGAAGGTAAAAGTTCCTTAAAAACTGGTGATGATATGTGGATTAATCACTATGAACCTTAGAGTAAATGGCAGAGTATGGAATGGAAATATCCTCAATTGTCAACCAAGGAAAATTTCAAAAGTTGCCATCAGCTAGAAAATTGATGCTTACAGTTTTCTGGGATTCTCAAGGACCAGTATTGGAGCGCTATCAGGAAAAAAGTTCACCAATCAACAGTTCTCATAAAAGTGAATTTCCTCACTAAAAAGCTGAAGCCTAAACTTCAAATTGAACACAGAGGACTGCTATCCAAGGCTTTGTGACTTTTGCATGACATATACATCCATGCACCTCTGCCCACACTGTTGACACTCTGCAAAAATTTCATTTTCAGGTGTTAAAGCATCCTCCCAATAGTCCTGATCTTGCTACGTTGGATTTTCAACTGTTTGGTCTCCTGAATTTAAGGACAAAGATTCACCTCTAAGGAAAAGGTAAAGATAGTGGGGTATAGTCCTGATCTTGCTTCATTGGACTTCACCTGTTTGGTCCCCTGAAAGAAACCCTTTGAGGACAAAGATTCACCTCTGAGGAAGAAGTAAAGATGGGTGAATACGTGGCTCACAGCACAACCTAAAATAAGAAGGGAAAGCAAAATTTGTTGGCAGATGGACAAAGTGTATTGAAATGCAAGGAAATTATGTCGAAAATGATGCATTTGTCTTTTCTCAAAGTTGATTAAGATAAATTCTATAGCCAGAGTGTGGACAATTTTAGAATCACGCTCACATTTTAGTGGACTGTGCTTTCAGGTACTATTGCTGTACTGTTTTAGAGATTTTCTAGTAAATATTTTGATGATTGATAGAGATCATAATGAATAAATAAAATGGCTACCCAAATCAACCACCACTTGTCTGTCAGTTTGTCATACTGTGATGGTTTGTGAGTTTCTGTGATTCTGGAAGCTATGCCATAGGTATCTTAAATACCAGCAGGTTCACCCATGGTACAACAATTTAAAATAAGCTTCTAGACAAAAATAGTCTTGGAAGAAGGAGAGCCAAACCACTTCTGAATATTTAGTCACTGAAAACCTTATGAACAGCAGGAAAACACTGACAGATATAGTGTCAGAAAATGAGCCTCTCAGGTTGGAAGGCATAATGCGACTAGGGAAGAGCTGCCTCCTCAAAGTAGAGTTGACATTGATAACGTGAATGGAGTAAAGCCCATGGGACCTTCATTTGCTGCTGGAGTCCAAATCAAAATGAAGAGAAACAGCATTAAACTAATCCATCAATAATCAGAACAGGGTATGTACAAACTATGAATCTAGGAAAATTGGGAATTGTCAAAAATGTAATAGAACACATAAATGTTGATACCTTAGGCATTAGTGAGCTGAAATGGACTGATATCTTAGGCATTAGTGAGCTGAAATGGACTGGTATTGGCCATTTTGAATCTGGCAACCACACAGTTTACTATGCTGGGAATGACAAATTGAAGAGGAATGGTGTTACATTCATTTGCAAAAAGAACATATCAAAATCAGTCATGAGGTACAACACTATCTGTGATAGGATAATGTCCATGCACCTATAGGGGAGAACAGTTAATAACACTATTACTCAAATTATGCACCAACCACTAAAGCCAGTGAGGATAAAACAGAAGAATTCTACCAACTTCTTCAATCTGAAATTGATCAAATATGCAATCAAGATGTATCGATTAGTAGTGGTGATTGGAATGCAAAGGTTGGGAACAAAGAGAAGAATCAGTCGTTGGAAATATGGTCTTGGTAATAGAAATGATGCTGGAGATCGCATGATAGAATTGTGCAAAGCCAATGATTTGTTCATTTCAAATACCTCATTTAGACAGCTTAAGAGACAATTATACACATGGACCTCACCAGCAGGAATACACAGAAATCAAATTGACTACATCTGTGGAAAGAGATGGTGGAAAAACTCCATGTCAACAGCTAAAACAAGAAGGGGGTAGATTATGGAACAGACCATCAATTGCTCATATGCAAATTCAAACTGAAGCTGAA
>NW_006409064.1:10711-11490 GCF_000296735.1 Chrysochloris asiatica
TGCACACCAATGTTCATAGCAGCACTATTTACAATAGCAAAAAGATGGAGACAGCCAAAGTGCCCATCAATGGAAGAATAGATAAACAAACTGCAGTACATACACACAATAGAATATTATGCTACCCTGAAGAATAACAAGGAAGCTGCAAGCCATCATAATATGGATGAACCTTGAAGACATTATGCTGAATGAAATTGTTGTTGTTATTGTTGTATGCCGTGGAGTCAGTTCCAACTCATAGCGACCCTGTACAGGGTTTCCGAGGCTATAAATCTTTACGGGAGCAGGAAGCCTCATGTTTCTCCCACGGAACAGCTGGTAGTTTCAAACTGCTGACCCTGAGGTTACCCCGATTTGTAACCGCTACACTACATCAGTCACAAAAGGAGAAAAACTGCATAGGACCACTATTGTAAAAGATTAAGAAAAAATACCCACACTAATCGGGGAAAAAATAATGTCTGCTGGTTACTGGGATGTATGGGGTGGGATGAGGAGAGGGAGGGGAAGGTGGTGTACAGGGTAGGGAATAGAGATAGGACGGTTTGGGTGCTGCAGGGAGAGAGGGGCAATACACTAGAAAGAGAAGGAGAATGGAAGACCAAGGTGGATGGGAGAACAGTTAGGCAGGTTTGCGTGGGCTAAGTGGGACAGAGGTAATATAATGATTTATACACAAACTTGAAACAACAGGACTCTGGGATACAGGGATTGAGGCATGGTTTCAATGAGTAAAAGAGGAGAAATAATGTTAAGATGCTTGGCTGTCTTTTGAA
>NW_006409064.1:15906-16503 GCF_000296735.1 Chrysochloris asiatica
ACTTTCAAAGTTGACAGTCACAACATAACTTTTAACATTTTAGTTAATTAAATGTTTGTTTTTATTGAAAATTTAAAACCATTGACCCCTGTCAAGCAGTAGAATACAGAAGTAGAATGTTCCAATGCCAAGTTCATTCTTCACAGAAAAGAGAAGAGTAAATCCGGAGCGTCAGTAGAAGAGACATAAAATCATACATCTGAGAAATAAAACAAATGAGAAAGCTATTGAATTGACTAACAAAAATTTATCTCAAAATCGTAAGGAATAGGGAGAAAATGCTTGCCTCACAGTTTAGCATTTTCCTGGTTATCATTTGTAAGATGAGTTACTAAAATACAAAAACTATCAGGTGAGATTTTACATAATTCAGAATAAAACACAAGGATATTCTGATGTAGCAAGTCATCTTTCTAATAGTTGCCTAGATCTCAAAGATTGCAAGATAAATCATCAGCTCTTATATACTGGTGAGTTTTTGAATAATGGGACAACTCTCATTTCTTTCCCATAAAAATTTCTAAATCCAAACTACTGGAGAATGAAAAAAAACCTGTGATTCTCCCTTCTCTGAAATGTACATAACTTTATACTCTT
>NW_006409064.1:17468-18024 GCF_000296735.1 Chrysochloris asiatica
TTGGAAACTCTAAACAGGGTCGCTATGAGTAGCAATCAACTCAATGAAACTCAACAAGATAGGGTTTTAGAGGCTGTAAATCTTAATGGAAGCAGAAAGCCTCATATTTCTTGCATATAGCAGCTGATGGGTTTGAACTGCCAACCTTATGGTTAGCAGTCCAGTACTTGTGCTATATTGCCACCAAGTACTTAAAAAAATTATTTTAAGAAAGAATGATGAATAAATGGATGTTATTTTAGTTAATATCTTTCTACTGCATTTTCTCTATCCCTTTTCTTCCAGCTATTATCACAATTGGATCATGAAAATGATTATGACAAATGTAACTACAATGAATGGATTCTTCCTCATGGGGTTTTCCGAAATTCGGGAGTTACAGATTTTACATGCTCTGCTGTTCTTGGTGTTGTATCTATTGGCTTTGACAGGTAACTTTATCATTATCATCATCACCACATTGGACCAGCATCTCCAAGCCCCAATGTATTACTTCTTAAAGCACCTTTCCCTTCTGGACCTCTCTTTTATTTCTGTCACAGTTCCCCAGTTCATT
>NW_006409064.1:19289-20206 GCF_000296735.1 Chrysochloris asiatica
AGTCAGAACCAACTCCACAGCACATAACAACAACAATCCAAAAGGAATTTAAAAGTGATAAATTATCAAGAATTTCACCAAATCAACCCAAAAAATGTTTTCCTTCAACTGTTTAATTCATATGTCCATTTTAATTATTTCTTCTATTTACCAATTTGCATATTGTTACAAATTTATATATGTCATTACTATGTACAACTCTGTGGTTTCACCTTTAAAATTCCACACATGCAAGGCCTTCAATTGAATCCATGTCATAACACAATTAATCATTTACCTATTTTAAGTATATAAGTTTTTTTCCAGTATTTTAGCTTAACCTATATAAATTTTTATATGCCAAAAATTTAGCATCCATAAGTAATACTATATAAATATTTAGCATATGCAAATAATGCTGAAAATTGAAATTCTGCTTTTTGGAATTCCAAGGAATGGAGTTGCAGAGTTAAAGCATATAAAAATTCAAGTCTCTTAAACATATATGACCATATGGCTTTCAAAAAAACACTAAACCACTCTATATGGTCATGACCATGTCACTTGACCCATATATCTCATATATTAGTTCATATAAGAAACAGAGAACCTTCTAAGTGAGTGAGATACAAATGTACTTAAGATACTGTAGGTGTTTGAAATTTCTACAGCAGCAAAAAATGTATCTTTTATATTTTTTTAGAATTTATGATAGTTTAAAAGAATGTACATGATTTTTTGTTTGTGTTATTGTGAATTATGTGATAGTTTACATGGGAGAATATTAGATTTACATTCATCCTATCCTGTATCATTTCATTGCCATGGTTACTATCGCCTCCATGCATCATCAATCAACAAAAGGGTATGCCCTGCAAGCTTGCCCCCAGGTCATCAGCACACAGCCCCTCTCCCTCTCTGGGTCTAAAGTCCCCAGC
>NW_006409064.1:47283-47827 GCF_000296735.1 Chrysochloris asiatica
AATGTAGAGAAAACAAAAACTCTCACAACTGGACTTGTACACAATATCATGATGAATGGAGAAAAGATTGAGATTCTCAAGAATTTCATGTTACTGAGATCCACAATCAATGTTCATGGAAACAGCAGTCAAAAAATTAAGAGATATACTACATTTGGGCAAATCTGCTCCAGAAGACCTATTTAAAGTGTCATTTTGAGCCCTAAGTGTTCCTGGTATTTTCAATTTCTTCATATGCATGCAAAATCTGGACAATGAATAAGGAAGACCAAAGAATAACTGATGCACTTGAATGGCTGCATTGGCAAAAAAAAAAAAAATGAATGAAATTAACACTGACTGCTGGGAGACCAAACAAATCTGTCTTGTTAGAAGGTCAGCCAGCATGCTCCTTATAAACAAGGATGGCAAAACTTGGTCTCATGTGTTTTGAACATATTATCAGGAGGGACCAGTCCCTGCAAAGGGTCATTGTGCCAGATAAAGTGGAAGATCAGTAAAAAAGAAGAAGAAACTCAAAGAGATGGATTGACACAGTAAGTCC
>NW_006409064.1:49931-51498 GCF_000296735.1 Chrysochloris asiatica
TTTTAGGATCACATGTTCTAACTAAGCCAATTATTCTTCAAGCTTGGCCTTCATGCTAACAGTATCAGCATTTCCTGGGCATTTTTAAGAAATTCAAATTCATAGAGGAGTCCTGGTGTGGCGTTGTGCATTAATGCACTGGACTGCAAAGTTGGTTTGAACAGCAAGGTCAGTGGTTTGAACAGTAGGCTCACCAAGTTACTCCTTGGAAGCCCTATTGGTCAGAACCAACTTGACAGCATTTAACAACAACAACAACAACAAAATTCATAGATGCCCCATAGAGGTAATGAATCAAAATATCTGAGTGTAGGGTTTCTATGCCTGTGTTTTAACAAGCTCTCCTGGTGGATTTATGCATCTGCTAAATTTGTGAACTACTAAGACAAGATGACCAAACTTCGTCTCTCATACTTTGGACATATTGTCAGAAGGGAAAGTCGCTGGAGAAGAATATCATGTTTGGTAAGGTGGAGGGTCAGAGAAAAAGAGGAAGACCCCCAACGAGATGGATTGGCCAAATGGCAGCATCGATGGACTCAAGTGTGGCAACAGCAGTGAGACTGGCCCAGGATTAGGCAGTGTTTCATTCTGCTGTAAAGAAGGTCGCTATGAGTCGGTACCAACTCTATGACACCTAACAAGAACAAGAGAGGGACAACAAATACCCACAGTTTACTAGGCCACTCCCCCTCTGAGCAAAATTTTCTAAGACTCCAAGTCCCAGGTGCCACAATGGTAGAAAAAGTCAAATATCTTTATCACTCAGCTCAGGTTCACATTAAGAAAGATGAAACTAGGAAGAAAGAAAGAAAGAAGCAAAAAAAAAAAACCACTTAGGTCTCAGGGGAAAACGTCATGCATAAAAAGACCAGTAGAATTATAAGTGAAAAAGGTTGAAGTTGGTGATCATCTTTGATAGCTATCCATACAACAAAAACAGCTGTGGTGAGTTTTCTCATCTTGGATAAGGAAAGAGGGAAATATTTTATGGAAATTCAGACATAATATTATGTTTTTCATATTGAGTTTGAAAAGCAAGACTGTTGATTCTAATAAGGAAGGATGTTAACTTTCCTGAAAATGAGCAGATTAGCAAAGCCCAAATCAAGTTTATATAAATATATTATGACAACGAGACATTTAAGGAAAATCATTAAATGGGGGAAATGCTAAGATTTTATGTTTATATAAATATTCAGTAAAACAACTTTGAAATACTTCTTTAAATAGTCCCTGATGATACTGTGAGAGACTAAGCCTTGGACAGATATGCTTTCAGCATAATTGTTACTTTTTTCTCAATGTTTCTATATGCCTTTTATGAATATATATAGATTTTTAGCTATGAGGCAGCAGTGTGAATTAAAAAGGACAAAAGTTTGGGGTTTGAATCTCAATTGTATATTAGAATACTCTGAGTCTTATTTTTTTTTCATGAAAAATGAAGATTGAAATGCTTAACTCATAGTAGTTAAAAATGCTGTATGTATTAAATATGGTATTATTTTGTAAGGGTTTCTGGCATGACGTCTGTCTCATAAAAGTGAACACTCAACATTTTTTT
>NW_006409064.1:51888-55034 GCF_000296735.1 Chrysochloris asiatica
CCAGTCGGTCCTTAGAAACCCTATACAGGGTCGCTATGAGTTGGAACTGACTTGATGGCGCTTAACAACAACAGGGAAAGAAAGGAGAACAAAAAATACAAGACAGAAGATGTGTGAAATTATCTAGGATGCATATCCTTGCTGAGTAATTCCTCCTATTTTCTATTATCTTGTATGAAATTTTGATGGAAATGAATAAAGTTGAGTAGATTATAGTATAGATTAGATTTGTAGTTCATATTCATAGTAAAAGAAAACAGACTTTCAAAGTTGACAGTCACAACATAACTGTTTAACATTTTAGTTAATTAAATGTTTGTTTTTATTGAAAATTTAAAACCATTGACCCCTGTTCAGCAGTAGGGTGCAGAAGTAGAAGGTTCCAATGCCAAGTTCATTCTTCACAGAAAAGAGAAGAGTAAATCTGGAGCACCAGTAGAAGAGACATAAAATCATACATCTGAAAAATGAAACAAATGAGAGAGCTATTGAATCGAGTAACTAAAACTTGTCTCAAAATTGTAAGGAATAGGGAGAAAATGCTGGCCTCACAGTTTAGCATTTTCCTGGTTATCATTTGTAAGATGAGTTACTAAAACACAAAAACCATCTGGCGAGATTTTACATAATTCAGAATAAAACACAAGGATATTCTGATGTAGCAGGTCATCTTTCCAATAGTTGCCTAGATCTCAAAGATTACAAGGTAACTCACCATCTCTTATATACCGGTGAGTTTTTGAATAATGGGACAACTCTCATTTCCTTCCCATAAATTTCTAAATCCAAACTATTGGAGAATTAAATAAAACCTGTGATTATCACTTCTCTGAAATGTATATAACTTTATACTCTTCACATCCTTTTTCTGAAGTTTCTATTCCTGAAGTTGTATATTGGGTATTAAAATCTTCTCCCTCCACATTCAAAACTACCTTGGAGCAACCACTATGTGGTTCTATTCTTGTCAAATGACTTTGAAAGTTAATGAAAATTTAGTGACGAACTGAAAACAAATGATGTAAAGAGAAGGTGAATAAAATGAAGATTCATAGAGAAAGTTGTTTGATATGAGATACTTAGACAAACATACGCTGATTTAGAGAGTGACACCTAAGTATTCCCTTTGCAAAGGACATTTTACTCTTAATTCATTGAGATAGCCTGTTCATTAAATAATGAAAACAGAACATAATTTGGCCCTTAGCTCCACAAATACAGGTGTTTTATGACAGACTTGCTGGACAGGACAGGCCTTGAATAGCTCTCAGTCCAATCACCTAATCTATGTTTCAATTTTCATTGTCATATTTTTTCTAATGGGCTATTCCAGCTGCTAAAATATAATAAGAACACTTGCAATTTTCAAAAAATAGTATTTAAAAGTTGATCACTGCATTTCTGTTGTTAAAGTAAAGCAATGAGATGAGTTTTTGGAATTCTGTGGGTGTGTGTGGTTTTTTGTTTTTTTTCAATAAAAAGGAGAGGGGTGTTTGTGTGTAGGTGATGCAAAAAAATTTCTGGTGCAAACTATCTTTCCATATAGGACCAGTGACTTTAACACAATTGTGACTACTGATTTACTAATGTGATTTATAAATGAATGTAATTTTAGTTAATATCTTTCTACTGCATTTTCTCTATCCCTTTTCTTCCAGCTGTTATCACAATTGGTATCATGAAAATGATTATGACAAATGTAACTACAATGAATGGATTCTTCCTCATGGGGTTTTCTGAAATTCGGGAGTTACAGGTTTTACATGCTCTGCTGTTCTTGGTGTTGTATCTATTGGCTTTGACAGGTAACCTCATCATTATCATCATCACCACAGTGGACCAGCATCTCCAAGCCCCAATGTATTACTTCTTAAAGCACCTTTCCCTTCTGGACCTCTCTTTTATTTCTGTCACAGTTCCCCAGTTCATTGACATTTCTCTCATAAATGATGGCTATATTTCTCATGAACAGTGCGTACTCCAGGTTTTCTTCTTCACAGCGCTGGCTTGGGCTGAGGTGGCCATTCTCACAGTGATGTCATATGACCGCTATGCAGCCATCTGCTTCCCACTGCACTATGAGGTCATCATGAATCCTAGTAAGTGCCAGTGGGCTGTGATAGCTGTATGGCTAAGTGGAAGCATCTCTGGAATCTTGTACACATCAGCCACATTCTCCATTACATTCTGTAAACCCAAAATAATTCACCAGTTCTTCTGTGACATCCCCCAGTTGCTAAAGCTCTCCTGCTCCAATGATTACCTTGGAGTGATTGGAGTGGCAGCTTTCATGTCTGTGATGGCTTTGATCTGCTTCACTTCTATTGTCATCTCCTATATCCACATCTTCTCCACAGTACTAAGAATGCCCTCTGCTGAGGGCAGATCCAAGGCCTTCTCTACCTGCCTGCCCCATCTCTTTGTTGTCTCCTTTTTCCTCTCCACAGGAACATTTGAATTTCTAAGAACAACTTCAGATTCTCCAACTGCTTTTGACCTTATGATCTCTATCTTTTATACAGTTATTCCCCCATCACTCAACCCTATTATCTACAGTCTGAGAAATGAGGCCATGAAGGAAGCTTGCAGAAAGTTACTATTGGGTGGACAATTCACCAGGAAAAAAGCTTTTTTGTCCAGTTGTTGATGGCTCTTTTATATTCTATATAGCAAATGTTAAATAATATTGAATTCCTTTAATATGTGATACAGAGGAAAAGCAGCAAAAATGTTCCCCCTTTAGTTTAATTATACAATATAACCATTGTCATTAGGGTAACTCTTCCTATAATTCCTATACTTTTTAATAATTGAAACATTTGTTCATTCATTCAAATTAAGAGATAATAAACAATTATAGTATTTTAATATAGTTTTGCTACTTCGTTGGAGTTCTGGTGTGGCACTGTGGATTAATGTGCCAGACTTCAAAGCATTTGAACTGCAAGGTCAGTAGTTCAAGCTCACCATCGCTCCTTAGAAACCCTATGCAGGGTCGCTATGGGTCGGAACCGACTCTATGGCACTTAACAACAATAACTTCCTTACCATTTCAATAAATAAAGGCAGAAAAATATACAGAAGCATACCAGTAAATATTAGTGCACTTTATTATTATTATTATTATTCTAAATAGCCTATATTAC
>NW_006409064.1:55134-57646 GCF_000296735.1 Chrysochloris asiatica
TACCAGAGCACTTCATTAAAAATAATAATAATAATAATAATATCATTTTTACTTCAACTGTTTAATTCATATGTCCATTTTAATTCTTTCTTCTACTTACCAATTTGTATATTGTTACAAATTTATATGTCATTACTATTTATAATTCTGTGGTTTCGCTTTTAAAATTCCATATATGCATGGCCTTCAACTGAATTCATGTCATAATACAATTAATCATTTACCTACTATAAATATATGTTTTTCCAGTATTTTAGCTTAGCCTATATAAATATTTAATGCTGAACATTTAGCATCCATAAGTAACAGTATGTAAATATTTAGCATATACAAATATGCTAAAAATTGAAGTTCTGCTCTTTGGAATTCCAAGCAATGGAGTTAAAGAGTTAAAGCATATAAAAATTCAAGTCTCTTATACATATATGACCATATGGTTTTCCAAAGATCTTAAACTAATCTATATGGTCATGAACAATGCATGGCCATGTCACTTGTCCCATATATCGCATATGACTTTATTAGTTCATATAAGAAATAGAGAACCTACTAAGTGAATGAGACACAAATGCACTTAGGATACTGTAGGTGTTTGAAATTTCTGCAGCAGCAAAAATGTACCTTTTATATATTTTTTAGAATTTATAACAGTTCAAAAGAATGTATATGAGTTTAATATTTATGTAACATTCTTAAAAATTTTTATGTAATACTCTTTTATGTAATATAATTCAATTTCACACAGTTTTTATTGTATCATTTTCATAATTTTTAAGTAAATATTACAGTTATGTACTTTATAATGGTAGAAGTGCATTAGGCTTTGGATTGCTAACTGAAAGGTCAGTGACTGGTTCAAATCCACCAGCCACTCCACTGTAGAAAGATGAGACTGTCTGCTCCCTAAATATTTACAGCCTCAGAAATCCTGTAGACAGTTACTATGAGTTGAAATCAACTTGATGGCCGTAAAGTGTTTTTTTGTGTGTGTTGGGGGTTTTTAGGCTATTGTTTTTATATGTTTTATATTGTTTTATTGTATCTTATAACTTAAACATCTACTTTTAAAGATTGTACACTAAACTTTGACCAGTATATTAAGGGCATGATCGAGGCAGTGTCTGGCCTCCTCTAACTTTGTGAAGAGGAGAGAGAATCATTCAGCATCAGTTCTAAACTGATTCTTATGAGACAGAAGGAAAACATACCTTCTTTCTCTAAACAGATTGTTAGTAAGCCTGACACCAGCCTCCCTCCCTCAGCACTGTCTACTACTATGATGCTGGATTCAATAATTTAATGAACTCAATAATTCTGTGTTGCAACGCCATAAACAACTCACAGACAATACTCATGATTATGGCCTTTATTAGGGAAGTAACAGGCTACAATTCAGAATCAGAAATGACTCAGGATATAGTTCTTCACTCAGGACAGCCTCTTCTCAGCCAGGCTCACAGGTAGCCCTTGGGCCTCTTGGACCATGCCCTGCTCTAACAAGTGTTATAAAGCTCATTAGCTCCACCAGTATGTTCCCAAAGGCACCTTATTCCACAAGTCTTGACCCAAAGGTAATTAGCTCTCTTATTCAAAGGGTTGGCAAGCCTAGTCATGCCAAATGTCTGGCAGCTCCCAACCTCTCTAGCAAAACCATTGCCTAAAGACAGCCAACTGTCTCCCTCCATGGGCAGGAAGCCCAGTGTACAATCTCCTGCCAATCTTCTTGTTCTGCAACCACTGTTGATGCAGTTCTCTGCTGTTGCTTCTGTGTTACAGTTTTCTCCCTGTCCTGGGTCTAGGAGCTTTTCTGTGCATGGATTCTGAGTCCTAAAGAGACACTCCACTCCTAGACCTCCTGTCTTTGTGATAGTGACTCCCCGGCCTCACTACTGTCTCTCTCCTTTTATCTCTTGTAAGATAAAAAGTACAACTCCAGTAAGAGCATGACTTGAATAAAAGTGGTGAGAGTGGTAACTGGAATAAGGGTGGTGATTTGGGTCACATCTTCTAGTAAGACAGTGAGTGATTCAGGATACATCTCACCCTAATCCTACCTCATTAGCATAACAGACAACTCATTCCAAAAATGGAACCATAACCACAGTCATAGAGGCTAGAATTTATAATACATCCAAAATGGAGGATAATTACCTCAAATCACAAAATAGAGATAACCACACAATACTGAAAATTATGGGCTAGGCAGATTGACATACTTTAGAGGACATAATATAAAAATGTTAGAAGTCACAAAGACAATAGCTTCAAGAGTCATAGTAAGTATTTACTGCAGCACACCAGCATAGGCTATCAAGACTGATAAGAAGAGGGCAGACAGATGCAAGAACACCCACACTTGCAGATGATACCCACTTGACCTGGTTTCAATGACTGGATGGACAGAGCTCAACCCAAAGAAGAAAGAAGAGGAAAATTAAAAAAAAGTGTCATCTGATACAACTTGATAAACTTGACCTGCCCCTATAAATGCAGTAGCTCAAAAGAGGAAACA
>NW_006409064.1:58988-59897 GCF_000296735.1 Chrysochloris asiatica
CTGGAGAAGGATGTCATGCTGGGTAAGGTGGAGGGTCAGAGAAAAAGAGGAAGACCCCTAACAAGATGGATTGGCCAGGTGGCATCATTGATGGTCTCAAGTGAGGCAGTGGTAGTAAGGTTGGTCCAGGATCGGATATTGTTTCGTTCTGCTGTGCATGGGGTCGCTATGAGTCGGTTCCTACTCAATGGCACCTGACAACAACAGCAACAACGCTAATTAAATAGCAATGCAAGTATTGTTTGCTGCAATCGTTTGGGTAATATGATCATTCTTTGATCTATGCAGTATTTTTATTGTCTTCTATTGATGTAATGTGGCAGGATAATGCACTGGACTGCAAGGTTGGTTTAAACTGCAAGGTCGGCTGTTCAAACTCACCAGCTGCTCCTCAGAATCCATGTACAGGGTTGCTATGTGTCAAAGCCAACTTGAGAGCACTCAACAACAACAACAACATTCATATTCTTACAGATAAATGTTTTAACCTTCATCCATTTCAATAAATATTGTATTTTCTTGAGATGGTTCAATCATTTAATACTTATAAACCTGAGAAATATGTACTTTAAAGTTATATAGTGCATTTTCAGCAATAAATATTAAAATTGTGCCGTTCATTCCAAGTCCAATTTTGCTAATTTTCTTTATGAAAGTAACTCACATTTCTCATTAGGTTTATTTTATAATTTTACATTTTTGTGATTAATATAAATTTGACTCATTTTCTATTTGTGTTTGACATGCATTGCAATTACCAACCATCTCACATTACTTAAAATTTCCTCACAAGGCAGAAAACAAAAACGTATTTTCTAGGACTCTCTTATAGCAAGAATGCAGGCATAGGTCCTGGGTTCTAAGATTAGATGCTCCAGCTAGAGACATTAACTTAAGAAGAGCAATGTG
>NW_006409064.1:60697-63995 GCF_000296735.1 Chrysochloris asiatica
GCATCCGATTTGCCCAGTGCAGTACATCATTTGATTTCTTGAGTGCTGCTCCCATGGGTGTTGATTGTGGATCCAAGTAAAATAAAGTCCTTGGCAACCTCAACATTTTCTCTGTGTAAATGCTGAATAAATGGGAGCAATCCTTATTGCTAATCTTTTGTATATGTTCATATCTCTGAATGATGACTAGAATTTGTAATATAAAAAAGTGAAACTTGAATTATAAAGCATGATTGAAACCAAAATTAAACTCACTTCTATGAAGTCAATTCTGACCCATAGCCACTGTATGTTGTTGTTGTTACTGCTATGTGTCATTGAGTCTGTTATGACTTATAATAACCCTGTATAAGGTTTCCAAAAGCCCTTCATATTTTTTAGCTCAAGGTTTCAGGAGTTGTACAGTGAGGGGAGACAGAATAAAAAAACCACTGAGATCTTATGCATGCTTCTGATATCCACATTTTGTGATAATCTTACATAGGAAACGTTGTACTAGTGGGGAGTAATATTAAGAGAAAAACTTGTGTCTAATCAGTACAAGGGCCATTTCAAAACCAGCCGGGATGCTACATTGTGAGGTAAGGCCTAGGGCATCTAAGATTTACTTGTCTGAGTTGCTGTTAAACTGATGTTGTTGTTGTTGAGTGCTGTCGAGTCAGTTTCAACCCATAGTGACCTTGTATAGATTTTTTGAGGAGCAGTTGATGAGCTTTAACTATCAACCTTGCAGTTCAAACGGCTTTTCAGTCTGGTGCATTAGCCCACAGTGCCACACCAGGACTCCCTTAGGCATTGCTATTCAGTTGCTAGCTAATGGGCCCAACATGGTGCAACAGAAGGGAAAACTGGACGATGACCACTCTGGTTCCGTAATAGCATATGGAGGTAGTCCAGTTATTGTAACTTGATAGAGATGTGACAGGCACAGAGTTCTGCAGCCAGATATGCAGAGGTGAGGTCACCTAGCCAGAAGCACTATGATCTAATTAAGCCAAAAATAACTAAACTCATGAATCATTTCAGCAGCAAAATATCATCTGCTAATGTCAGGTCAAGCAGCAACCAGCTTTTCAAAAGAAGTTATTTTAATTCCAGGCAAGAAAAAAAGGACACAACTTCCAAAATAAGAATATATTCCTTACCCAGTAGTCTATATGAGTTTCCCATCTTAATACACCTGAATGTATTTTAAGAAAAGAAATAGAAAGAATGAGTGGCTCTCCAAGAGACTAAACATTTTACCCAAAGGTGAGACTGGACATTTCTAATTAATTTAAATCATTAGCTTGGACTGAGATTAAACTGGATTTGGCATTTAGTAAATTAGTATTTCTGCTGAGTACTGAAGAAAAAGAAAAAAAATATGTAGACAAACAATGATGCTATATTTTCCTAACATGTCAAAGATATCAAGTTAAATGCCAATACTCTCACCACTTACTTCAAAAGAATAATTTAGTTTATGACTCTTTCTACTGTTTTCTTATTCTGCTCAGAGATTTTGCATAAAGTAGCACCCTCCAGTTACCTCAGGAATTTGAATTCATTTTGAACTCAGGTCTATAGATCAAAGAATGTTTTCCCTGAACCATATTCCCTTAAACTTATCATTTAACAACCATAGATTTTGTCCAGTTTTCATGCTTTGCCCTAATCCCTAACACTTGCTTCTTAGAAAAATGAGATCCTGGAAAGGAGGGAAAAAGAATAAGAGAAATATTCCTGATATCCAACTCAATTTTCCCAGTTTCCAACTCAAATCTCATCACTTAGTTATCACTTACTTATTTAAACTTTTTTAGAAGATATTTGTAATGGTACTGTTTTGGTGGTTAAGTGTCGTTGAGTTGGTTCCAAACTCTAGCAACACTGTATAGAGTTTCCAAGGAGTGGTTGGTGAGCTTGAACCACTGATATTGTTGTTCAGATAACTGTGCAGTCCAGCACATTAACCCACAGTGTCACACCAGGACTCCATATTTGTGAGAGAGTTTATATTATAATTAATTTATATAGTGGTGGTGTTGGTTATGTGCCGTGGAGTCTGTTCCAACTCAGGTACTGAGGCTGTAAATCTTTATGGGAGCAGAAATCCTAATCTTTCTCCCGCGGAACAGCTAGTAGTTTCAAACTGCTGACCTTGCAGTTCGCAGCCCGATTCATAACCACTACCCTACCAGAGCTCCTCAATTTATATAGTTTGTTGTTGTTGTTGTTAGGTGCCATCGAGTCGGTACCCACTCATAGCGACCATATGCACGGCAGAACGAAACACTGCCCGATTCTGGGCCAACCTCACTACTGTTGCCATGCTTGAAATTTATTATGGTAGAGACAATGAATTTTTAAAATTCGGAAGAATAAGGGATAATCAGAGAATCTCTAAATTGATGCAAATATAAAGAAAAGGATCCCAAAAGTAGGATTAAATTTATAACAGGTAATGCTAGAGAAAAGATCTCCATATTTTGGGGTAATTTTAGGGTTTGGTGATGACATTAACAGGAAGAAAAAACTAGAAAGAGATTAGAATGTGATAAATTCAGTTTTTACATGTTATATTTCAGCTAATCCAGGTGATTTTCGCATATTAAAGAGTCCTTCTCATATCAAAGTTAAAGAAAACAAGGATCAAATATTCTTTCCACTCACTGCTCAGTTTTTCATTTTCCTAGTAAAACAGTCATGTTTTGGAACTTTTGTTTGTTTCAATGCCTTGTCACAATTCTCTGTTAGAACTCATGCTATGTCACTATTATATTTTGGTGTTAATATTAGAAATATTCACCCTGTCTTTAAAAACAAAAATCCCTATTATTCTAAATGTGTGGCTAAGCAGGTACAAACACGAGGATTTCTGTTTAAATAGTTGATCTGGAGGGGCCTGGTATGCTGGTATAGCACTGTAGGATATGCAGTGGACTGCTAACCACAAGGTAGGTGGTTCAGACCCTCCAGCCATCCCTTGGAGTGTGGTTACTGTGAGTAGGAACAGACTTGAAAATAACAAGAGTTGATCTGGAAGGGAGCAGATAAAGCAATTAGCTGCTGAGAGGTTGTAGATTTAAACTCACCAACCATTCTACAGGAGAAAGATGTGGCAGTCAGTCAACTTCCCTGCAGATTTACAGCCTTAAAGAAAACAAAAATCCTCACCACTGGACCAATAAACAACATTCTTATCAACAGAGAAAAGATTGAAGTTATCAAGGACTTCATTCTTCTTGGATCAACTATCAACACTCATGGAAGCAACAGTCAAGAAATCAAATGACATATTTTATGAGGCAAGTCT
>NW_006409064.1:64431-70742 GCF_000296735.1 Chrysochloris asiatica
GGCAGTGTTTCGTTCTGCTGTGCATAAGGTCGCTATGGGTCAGTACCGACTCGATGCCACCTAACAACAAAAACAACAAAGCCCATGGGGTCCTGGTGTGGCACTGTGGGTTAATGCGCTGGAATGCAAAGTAGGTTTGAGCCACAAGACAGGCAGTTCAAGGTCACCACCCACTCTTTGGAAACCCTATACAGGGTCGCTATAGGGCAGAATCGACTCGATGGCACTTAACAACAACAACAACTATATATATATGAAAACAAGCTTAACAAGTTTCTTGGCTCAAATATAAAATTTTATTTCTACATACTTGAAGCACACAAACAATAGAACTGTAATTTCTAATAACTACTAAAATAAAGCAGTACTCATGTGGTGCTATAAGCACTGGATTGCTAACCATAAAATTGTCAGTTCAAACCAACCAGCTGCTCCTTTTAAGCTCTCTAGAGGGTCACTATGAGTTGGAACTGACTGGACAGCAGCAACCAAAATAAAAATAATTAGAATAAATATAATGAAACATGTACAGAACTGTGCAGAAAATATTAGAAAATGTTACCTGAAAAATATTAAAATAATATAGTCATATATATATGATGTTGTTGTTGTTAAGTGGTGTCAGGTTTGTTCTGACCCGTAGTGACCCTGTATAGGGTTTCTGAGGAGAAGCTGGTGAGCTTGAACCACCAACCTTGTGGTTCAAACGACTTTGCAATGCAGCACATTAACCCACAGTATTCTAAAGATGGAGTCCTGATGTGGTTCTGTAAGATAATCACTGGAAAGTAAGGTCAGTTTGAATGGCAAACTCACCAGCAGCTCCTGGGAAACCCTATACAGTGTTGTTATGAGTTGGAACTAATTCTACAGCACTGAACGGTAACAACAATAAAGATGCAAATAATTCCTACAAACCAATAAGACAAAAAAAATTGGGCAAAAGTTCATGAATAAAAATCAAGCAAATTTAATAAAATGAAAACAATAAATAAAAACATGTACATTTATTTACAGAGAAATAGCAAGTTGGTAAGTTTAAAATTCTATGACAATTGTTATACAACAAAGCTGATGGAGATATAAATTATTCAAACTACTTTGGAGAACAATTTAAGGAGGTTTGGGAATCCTGGTGTGGTGTTGTAGAAAAAGGAACTGGACTGCTAACCACAAGGTCGGCAGTTCATACCCAGAAACTACACCTTGGAGACCTTATGCAGGGCTAACGACAATTAATAACAGTAATAATGAGGTTTTAGATGTGAAAAGGAAAAGCATGGTCTCTTAGTCAACTTCAAGCTGGGGACTTTTGAGGAACAGAGAAGTAGGAAAAGGAGCCTAGGTGGTGGATAAAGAGAAACTCTATGCATGATGGGGAAAGTCTTTAAAATCATTACAATTAAATATTACAGACTGTTCTTCATTATCATTTTATAGAAACTGGAGTGTTGATTTTAATTGCATTGCTTCTTTATTACAGGAAGGTAGAGAAAATGCAATATCTTTATTTATGAGTTCTGGCATCCATTAAGAAAGATGAAAAAAATAAAAGAAGAAAACAACAAGGCTAGGTTCTCAAGAGAATCAGCAGGCTTTAAATGATCGGTGAGAGTGCAGGTGAGAAAGGTTAGAAGTTGAGGATCAGCAGTTGCCACACACCAAAAACAGCTGTGGTGAGTTTTCCAATCTTTAGTAAGGACACAGGGAAATATTTGGTGGAAACCCTGACAGCTCAGAGGTTGTAGTTGTTTCATCAGGAAACCCTGATGAAAACCTTATGTTCTTCCAATTGAGTTTGAAAAAGCAGAACTGTTGATTGTAAAAGATGCTACTTGCCCTGAAAATGAGAAGATTTACAGGGTCCAAAGGTCAAATTTATACCAATGTATTTCAATAATGAGTCATTTAAGGAAGGTTCATTGAGAAGTGTTAATGTTTTATGTGTCTATATAAGTATTCGGTGAAACAACTATGAAACACCTCTTCAAAAACTCCTGAAAGCATCATCTATAAGTGGCAGAGCCTTGGATATATGCTCTGTTAGTGTAATTACAACCTTTCCCCAATGCTCCAGACTGCGTCTTATTAATATTTAGAGATTTTTAGATGCAACATAGCAGTGTGAATTAGAAAGTTCCAGTATTTGGGGAACAGATCTCAATCATGTTATGCATGTACACTGAGTCATATTTTTTCCTTTAAAAATGGAGCTTAACTCCTAAAAGCTAAAAGTGTCTATATGGAATAAATAAAATTTATTTAATGATAATTTCTAACATGGTGTCTGTCTCATAAAAATGAACATTTAAAATTGCTTCGTATTTTCCTTCCTTCCCTGTTGGAAGACAATCCATTACTTATGCAAATATGGAAGATTAAAATATTTACTGAACCAAAGTAAACTTAACTATGGAAAATAATGCTGTTTATCATTTTACCAATTCAAGAAAAAAAAACAAAAAACAAAGAAAAAGAGCATGGAAATGAAGAAATTATGTTAGAAGCAACATAATTGCTCTAACACAGTTTCTACAAATTCTTTTCTCATTCCTCTTTTTTTCTATTATCTAGTGAGAACTTTGGATACAGTTGGGGAGATTCTAGATAAATTAACCTTATGCTTCATTTTTACAGAGTAAGACAAGAGACTTTAAATTTGGAAGCAAGAACAACAGAAAAAGGTTTTAACATTTCATTTAATTTGATATCTGTTTCTATTATAGATCTAATAGCACTTTCCCATTTCAGACAGTAGGATAGAGCTATCGATTGCTAGGGGCATTCTTCAGGGAAGAGAATTGTTGAAGGCAGAGTAAATCTGACCTGTCTATACACTTAAATGATAAGGATGAAGAACATTGTCTTTGTGGACTATGTTATGCCAGTTGATCTTGATGTCCCCTGAGACTCGGATATTACACCCCCAAGGCAAATGACTCATTTCCTCAAGATGTTTGATCAGGGATAATAAGTTTCCATAACTTTGCCCCTGTATGCTCTACTATGTTGTTTTTGTTAAGTGCCATTGAGTCTGTCCCAAATCATAGTGACCCTTATAGGGTTTCCAAGGAGCAGCTGGTAGGTTTGAACTGCTGACCTTGTGGTTTGAAGTCCAGTACTAATCCTACAGCACCACACTAGGACTCCATGAGCTACTATATTGTTGTTAAATGCCTTCGAGTCAGTTTTGACTCATACAGGATTTCGGTATAGGATTTCTGAGAAGCTAGTGAATTTGAACCTTGCTGTTCAAACTGACCTTGTGGTCCAGTGCATTATCCCACAGCACCACACCAGGACTCCAGGCCCTACTATGTTGTTGTTAAGTACCAGCGAGTGGTTCCAACTCATAGCGACCCTGTATAGTCTTGAATGCTCTACTACAGTCATGAATATATTTGCCACCACTCTGAAAGTGATCACAGTAGGAGGTCTTCGATAGAGTGGAAGAAAAACGTGGAACAGAATTCAAAATTTTAAAAGAAGACTAGGTTTGCTGTTCTAAAAAGAGACTGATAGAACCCCAGAGATTATGGTTCTTGGATACCTTTCAGACTTCAAACTAAACTCACACTTGTGACTTGACATTTAAAAGAACTCTACCCCATGGCTCAACTTCAGCCACATGTTAAACATGCCTATAAGCTCTCTTCTTAGAACAATCAGCCATTCAAGATCAGAGGACAGCCCTGGTTTGGCACCAGGGTTAGTGCACTGTACCACAAGGTCCGTTTGAATCACAGGTCAGCAGTTCAAACTCACGAGCCGCTTCTAGGAAATCCTATACAGGGTCGTTATGAGTCACAGGGCGCATAACAACAACAGTAAAGCTTAAAATGCAAGAAGACAAAGGAAAGAAAGACAAATGGAAATGCTAAATATGGAAGAAAGTGGACAGAGTGCACTACACTGTAAGGACTATGTCACAAAACAAAATGTGTAGGAATTGTTGGTTACAAAACCAATTTGTTCTGTAAACTTCCATCCAAATCACAATAGAATTTTTTTTTTAATTATAAGGAATGGGGAGAGGGAGGGAGTGCTGGCCTCAAGATTTAGGATTTTCCCAATTATTGCTTTTAAGATGAATTATCATTGCTATTATGTGCCATCTAGTCAGTTCTGACTCATAATGACCCTGTTAAAGGGCTTCCAAAGAGCAGCTGTGAGTTTGAACCATCGATCTTGTAGTTCAATCCAACTTTGCAGTCCAGTGCACTATCCTGTAGCACCACACCAAGACTCCAAGAAGATGAATTTCTAAGACACAAATAATTAAATAAACATTTAAGAGACATCGCATAGTTCAATATAAAGCCACAAAAGACTCTGGTGCAGCAGTTTTTCCAATTGTTACCTAGAACTCACACAGATGGAAGGAACAAAAAAATCAAGGAATACGAGGATCTCATTGTAAAGTGACTCATCACTCATCATAGCTATAAAGGAACTGTGGTGCAGAGTTTACCCACTTTGCTGTTAATCAAAAAGTTCAAACCCACCATCTGCTACCCAAGAGAAAGATGTGGCTGTCAGCTTGCGTAAAGATTCCAGCCTTGAAAACCTTATGGAGCCGTTCTGTTCTATCTTATAAGGTCGCCATGAGTCCAAACTGACTGGAAGGCAGTGAGTTTGGCTTTTGGTCTCTTAATGAAGGGATCTTGATTATTTTCCTGGCACAAAGCCAAAGGCACTGCTCCATGAACCCAAACCTGATTTCTCCATTCTCAGAAATACATAGCAGTTTATTCCTCATGAGATTCTGTTTTGGTGTTGTAAATAAAAGGAAGAGAAGGTAAATGAAGAGAAAATGCAAAGATAAAGTTAATTTAGATACCAAAAAATGTTCCAGAAAATTAAACCCTGAATCTGAGAGTGACATGCAAGTACTTCTTTGCCAAAGTGTTCTTCTTTTCAATGAGATTTTCATTAAATAAGGTGTTAATTGGAAGGGTCCTCATGCTACACAATTTGGCCTTTGACTCTTCAGTTACAGGCATTTTCCATATGATAAAATTCTTTGGCAAGAAAGGACCTTAGGACCCAATCAGCTGAGCCAAAACTATATGCCTTTAAAGAGCAATTCCATCTGTAAATATTTGACATAAATACTACTCGTCCAATTTTAGGTATTCAGTAGTTGAGCAGTGCTTTTGTTTTTTAGTTAAAGCAAAGCTATGAGTTTCATTGGTGGAAAAGGAAGTTGGTGGTCTTTTGGTAGGGTAAATGTAATGATTTTTCTGTGACGTGACCAATGACTTTCACAAACAGACTCAACTTTAACTACTGGTTTGCTAGTTTACACTGTGAGCTAAATATTTGTATCCCAGAATTCAAGGATGCAGCTGATACATGGCAGGTACTTAATTAATAATTGCTTTAAGAAGCTATGATGGATGAATAAATGAAATTTCAGTTTAACATTTTTCTACTGCGTTTTCCATATTCTTCTTTCTTCTAGCTGCTTCCACAATTAATTTCTTCAAAATGATTATGACAAATATAACCTCAATGAGTGGATTCCTCCTCATGGGATTTTCTGACATCCGTGAGCTACAGATTTTACATGCTTTGCTATTTTTAGTGGTGTATATACTAACCTTAACAAGTAACCTCATCATTATCATCATCACCACAGTGGATGAGCATCTCCAATCCCCAATGTATTACTTCTTAAAACATCTTTCCCTCCTGGATCTCTCCTTCATTTCTGTCACAGTTCCCCAGTCTATTGACAATTCTCTGATGGATAATGGTTATATTTCTCAAGGTCAGTGCATACTCCAGGTTTTCATCTTCACATCTCTGGGTTGGTCTGAGATGGCCATTCTCACAGTGATGTCATATGACCGCTATGCCGCCATCTGCTTCCCACTGCACTACGAGGTCATCATGAATCCTAGTAAGTGTCAGGGGGCTGTGATAGCCATATGGCTAAGTGGAAGTATCTCTGGAATCTCATACACAGCAACCACATTCTCCATCACATTCTGTAAGGCCAAAATAATTCATCAGTTCTTCTGTGACGTCCCCCAGTTGCTAAAGCTCTCCTGCTCCAATGATTACCTTCGAGTGATTGGAGTTGCAGCTTTCGTATCTGTGATAGCATTCATTTGCTTCACCTCCATTGTCCTCTCCTATATACACATCTTCTCCACAGTACTAAGAATACCCTCTGCTGAGGGCAGATCCAAGGCCTTCTCTACCTGCCTCCCCCACCTCCTTGTTGTCTTCTTTTATTTCTCCACAGGTATGTTTGCTTTTCTAAAACTTAATTCAGATTCTCCAACTGCTTTTGACCTTATGAT
>NW_006409064.1:71207-77963 GCF_000296735.1 Chrysochloris asiatica
TTCCAATACATATGTTGTTGTTGTTAAGTGCTATTGAGTCAGTTCTGACTCCTAGCCACCATATATAGGGTTACCAAGGAACAGCTGGTGGGTTTGAACCAGTGACTTTGTTGTTCACAGTCCAATCCTGATCTTACAGGATAGCACCACACCAGGATAGGCACAAATACATCCTGAGGCACACCAATAGACATAAACACACGTTTTTTGTGTGTTTTTTCTGAATTGGTAATTATAGAACACAAATGGAATTTAAAAGTGATAAATCACCAAGACTTTCACCAAAAGAAAAAATTAACTATTTTAAATTCAATTATTGAATCCATTAATCCATTTTAATTCTTATATTTCTATATATCATTTTTTATATTGATACAAATTTAAATAACATTACTATGTACAATTATGTAGTTTTTCATTTCAAATGTGCATGGCATTCAATGGAATTCATGTCATAATGCAGTTAACCATTTATCTAATTTGCAAATATAAGTTATTTCCAATATTTCTGCTATATAAATAATGTTAACAATTAAAGTTCTGTTCTTCATCATTCCAAGCAATGGAGTTGCAGAATTCAGGTGTATAAAAAGTTCATGTTTCTTGTACATATATGGCCATAAGACTTTGCAAAAATACTAAACCATTTTATGAGGCCATTAGCAATGCATGGCCATGTCATTATTCTCATGTTTTATATGATTCTACTAGTTCATGCAAGATATAAATACACAGAGAAGCTACTAAGGGACTGAAACACAAAAGTATATGAGACATTGTGGGAGTTTAAGATTTTTTCGGCAGCAAAAATTTATCTCATGATTTTTAATAAATTTGTCACAAATGAGATTCAAAATATTTATTTCTCTTTTGTGTAATTTAATTCAATTTCACACATTTTTATGTTCTATCAATTTAATTAGTATTTTTATAAATATCGTAACTGTGGATAGGGACAAAAACTGAACACTCTAAAATGATCACACTAACGTCAACCCAGGAGAAGTGCTTTGTTCCTCAGCTGCCTATTATTCCTTTGTAGATAAATGGTTCCCTCTCTGAATTACTATTGGAGATAGATAATACATTCTGCAGTTTCCTTGGAATGTGGGTCTTTTTTTCACCACTAGTATAAGGAGCTCTGGTTACAAATCAGGCTGCTAACCTGTAGGCCAGCAGTTCAAAACTACCAGCTGTTCTGTGAAAGAAAGTTGAGGCTTTCTGCTCCCGTAAAGATTTACAACCTCAGAAACCCTATAGAGGGTCATTATGAGTCAGAACTCACTCCACTACACACCACCACCAGTAAAAGAGAGACTCTAAAGCCTCCTACAGTATAGAAATTTTTGACGGTCTAGCCAGTCTCCACTATAGAAAGCTGTCTTCTTCCTGATTAGTAAGTTTCTATGTTAGCACACTATCTCTTTTATTATCTTTTCTGTAATAAACTAATGTCTCTTGGATTGATTCCTGGTTGTTTTATTGGTCACTCGACAACTATGTATGCAGAAGGTTTTCCATTCTGGGCCTAAACCCCAACACTGTATTTTATGACAAAAATTTCTCCTCTTTTTTACTTGGATTTCTAACTGGCTGCAGACAAGTTCTCTTGGTATTATACTTCTTCTAGTCTCGATGTTGTTGTTGTTCTTAAATGCTGTCGAATCAGTTCTGACTTGTAGCGACCCTGTATAGCGTTTGCAAGGAATGGCTGGCGAGTTTGAACAACTGACCTTGTAGTTCACACTGACCTTGCAGTCCAGTGCTTATCCTACAGAACCTTGGTTTCCTAGGGGATCTGCAGGGCCCATTAATTTCAAGGCAGAGAGGTCAGCTCACAAGATTATAGAAACCATTATTTGCAGTTTCTAAGGAGTGATCTTGATAGATTTTCTTGAAGGACACAGGGCAATCAAGAGGGCTTATTAGGAAAAAGTTTTAAGAAAATAGAAAAGTGTATTGGGGAGAAAAAGATCTGGAAACTTGCAAAGCGGAAAATTTCCCCATCACCAGAGTACGCCTGCTCATTTTTCAAGGGCAGTAAGGGCTGCCTTATTTCGTTGAATTTCATTGGGAAACCTTACCTCACCCACCTTATAGCCATGCTATAAGCCCCTTCAACTTCTTTTCGTTTCCAAAATTCAAAGAACATTCCAAAGGATTACAATTTGAATCTTTTGAGGATGTCAAAACTGTCTTTTAGACATGTTTTACATGGAATAGTGCATAATACTTTCAGAAATATATAAACCTAGATTGAAGATGTATTCAGAAACAATAGCTTCACATTTTGATTTCTTTGTTTAATAAAAGGTTCTATGGTAGTATAAGAGATTATGAGCTGGGCTGCTAACCAAAGGTCAGCAGTTTGAATCTGCCAGTTGTTGCATAGGTGAAATATGAGGCTTTCTGCTCCCATAAAGATTTACAGCCTCAGAAACCCTATACAGGGTCGCTATAAGTCAGCATAGACTCCACCACAGCACACAAGCACCACCACCACCACATGATTTTGTAGCAAGACTGTCTTACTTACCCCCATATTTTTAAAGATTGTGGCAATAAAGTTTAACCAGTTCAGGCTAATAAGAACATTGTCTTCAGTGTTTAATACTCAGAAAAATTTCTTCCTCAATTGTTCCACTATTCAATCGGTCTGCAATATCATATGTTTTTAAAGTTGTACATTTAAATATTTTAGCAAAATTTATGAAATAATTATTTCCTTTAACTATTATTTAAATGGACTCCTGCTATGGCACTGTAAGATCAGCATTGCACTGTGAACCACAAAGTTGGTGGTTCAAACCCACCATCTGCTCCTTGGAAACCCTATACAGGATCACTGAGTTGGAACCAACTTGATGGCATTCAGCAACAGCAAGAGAAACATTATCTTAAAATAGGTCTATTGAATCACCAAATCAACATTACCATTTTTATTTCTAGTCCAACATTCTCAATTCTTATTAATAATTTTCATTTATTTATTTATGCTAGGCAAATGATATAATCATTGCTTGTTGCAATATTTTGGGTAGTAGATCTATTCTTTGGTATATAAAGTATTTTATTACCTTCTAGTCTTATTCTCACATATGGATTTTTTAAATGTCTTCATCCATTCCAATAAGTATTATGTTAGTTCTTGAGATTATTCATTCAGTATTTTTAAATTAATTTGAGGCATGTTATGCTATTGAATACTGCAAAATTTGTTTTTAGCAATAAATACTAAAATTGTGTTGTTTGTAAAAAGTAAACTGTTGTTAATTATCTTTCTTAAAATAATTCACATTCTCAATAGACTTGCTCTTTAATTCTAAATTTGTATTATTAAATAAACAATACTCGTTTTCTATTCATGTTGAACATGCATTGCATTACCTAGCATCTTGGAACAGTAGCTTAACTTATGGGAATCCCCATATTACTATTATTACTACCCAAAGTAGAACTTCTAGTGTGGCACTGTAGGATCAGCACTAGACCGTGAACCACAAGGTCATCAGTTCAGACTCACCAGCTGCTCCTCAGAAACTCTGTACAGGGTCACTATGAGTCATAATTAACTTGACGACACTTTACAACAACAGAACAGAATACCAAAACTTAATTTCTGGATCTGTCTTACAGCTAGAATGTTGGGATAGGATTTGGGTTCTAAGATAGATGTTGCAGCCTGAAACTTCAACTTAAGAAGAGAATTTCAAGGAAGCAGACACTATGTGGAATGTATTTACTTTGAGGTTGTTGGTTGAGGTCTTATGATTCGAGGAACTTACATATGTACTCTACTGGTTTAAATGGACAGGAATATATTAGTAAGTGCATTCATTTTTCTCCTTCTTGGCCTTCAGTGAAGGCATTTTGTAATTGACTGCAGTGTGCAGTTTATAGCAAAAGCTACAGGAAAAAAAAATTAATGAAATAAAATTGAAATAAAAGAGGAAACATAAATCAATTATGATTAATAGTCTACAATACTGAATTCCAATATTTGTAATGATATAAACCATTATGAGTAGAGTTCATTGTTCTTTATACAACACATTAGGCTCTTTTTCCTCCTGTCCTTAAAAGTTTTCATGGTTACCAGGTATGAGAGGGAGAGGAGAGTAATTTACTGGCTAGAGGATAGACACATGTTAACTCGGGTGATAGAGAAGGCAATGCACAAGGAAGGGAAGGCAATGCACAAGAGGCAGGGCAGCAGATGAACAATGAAGATAAGGGAAGACTCAGGGCGGTATACATGGGCTAAATGGGGTAGAGCCAAAGAGTTATTTATACACAACCTTGAAATAACACTATTCTGTGATAAAGGAATCAAGACATAGTCTGAAGGGGTAAAGAAGGGGGGAAATATTTAGGTGTTTGACTGCCCTGTGAATATTGGTTTTCCCTACAAATGATTGTAAAATAGACACTTATGTATAATAGAAATGAATATTGGGAATTATGACAGAAAGTTTTTAAGTCCGCTTTCAGCCTATAACTGATTAGATTAACTAAAAAGGGAATTAGAATTTTCTCAGGGACATAGACTTTTTGTTAAGTATCTGTTGAGTATGGGGTCTTAGGTGGAATCCTGAGCTTACTGGTGACCACCATTGTCTAGTTGTGAGTGGCAGTGGGGGAAATGCAGCAATGAAGACATGGGTTGAGCTTGGTCATGTTCCATTGACACTGTTGACCTTTAGATGAGAGAGAGAAGAGGAAGGGCTGCCTGGCCTGAAGTTTAGGGAGATGTTGTGAACTCCTGCACTGACTTGGCCACTGGGGGCTACAGCTGAAAGTGAAGTGGCCAGCTGGAGTGAAGTGTAGAGCGGCACTATGAACTCCCAAATTTGCAGCTATTACCCATTTGACCTTTCTTGGATGGCTAGCTGATCAACTTGACCAGATGAAGATAAAGATGCTTGATGCAGTGAGCAAGTGTAAATTGCTAGAGTTTGATGAACTGCTTACAGATGCAGTTGCTCAAAATTCCAACCGAAATGAAAAGATTGTTCTATTAAGGAAAAAAAGCTTGTTTTCTCAGTGTACTGGGTTGATAGGGATGGGTAATTTAGACATTGACTATCAATAGTGGGAGGGAGGTAGGCTATAAAGGCATGAAGTGGCTGACTTACAAGCTTTCATGAGTGTGCTTATTTTAAGAACCTGGGGAGGTATGGTAAAATCCCACTGGGTAGTTTTCCTCTCTCCCACATGGATCTAGTGAAAAAGGATGGGGGATGATGATAATAGTATTTTATGATTCATTGTAAGTAATTGTTAACAGGATTAATTGTGATTCTCACAATTGCAATTGTAGAAGATGTGGAACTAAAAGGGAGGGAGTAGTTAATCTTTCATTTCAGGAACAGAGGATCCCAGAACCATCAAGAAGGAAGAGCATAGTTGGAGTGTGAGATCCTATCTAGAAAAGTGGTGACAGCAGTGACATTGGCAGAGGCAATGGCATGGAGAAATAGAGCAGCTGTGGACTCTAGGCCCATGGACTGAAAAAGGCTGTGTGCCTGCAGATAGGAGGCTGGTTTGAAGCATGTCCCCTTTTGACATCTAAGTGGATATATACTTTTTGTTTTGTATGTGATCATCAAATATTTTTGCTTTGTTCATTTGTGAAATGTAGTATGTAAAAGTGAAGCCACAGGGAGGAAGTAGGATAACTGTTGTTGCAGGGAGGCGATTATAGTCATTTAAATGAAACAAAATGTGTGACTTATTGAAAGTAAAACTGATGATCTTGTCTGTTAACCTTCACTCAATTCACAATAAGAAGTTAAAATGAAAATCAAAGGAGCAACATGTACCTATGGACAAAGTTGAGAAGGGATGGGAAGGTAGGTGAAATGGAAATAGGAGCTACAGGGTGGAAATGGAATAAATAACCTGTTCCACGGACAGAACTGCAATCATAGAGATGAAACAAAGTGTATAAGTTGTTGAATGTAAAACTGAAGACCAATTCACAAGAAAATGCTAAACAAATATAAAGAAGAAACCAGGCTTAGTGAGTGATCTGTAGAGATTTGTGGAACTCTCCCAACTATGGACCTTAGAACTGAACTCATACTGTGACTCAACTCTCAATAAAACAATCAATACACAAGCCTATGTTGTTGTTGTTAAGTGCCGTGGAATCAGTGTCAACTCATAGTGACTTGGCATAGAGTTTTTGAGGCTGCAAATATTTGCATGAGCAGAAAGTCTCCTCTTTCTTCTACGGAGCAGCTGGTGGGATCAAACTGCCAACCTTGTACCTCACATTCCAATGCTTATAGTACAGAACTGAACAGTAACATAAGGAAGTTATGCACTCTTTAGAACAACAAATATATAAGATCATAAGGGCAGTACTGCCCAAGGAAAAAGGCAAAGAGGGTTTGGAAAGATAGAGACATGGGAACAGTAGAGTCCAGAAGGAAGTGGGAAAGGTGCTGATGCATTGTGGAGATTGCAATCAGAGCAACAAATCAAAATGTATATAATTATTGAATGGAAATCTAATTTGCTCTGTAAATTTTCACCGAAATCACAATAAAAAGTTTAAAAGAGTAGAAATAGAACCTACAGATTGGGAAAATTATGTTTTTGACTATGACATATCCAATAAGGGTCTAATCTCTAAAATGTATAGAAAGCTTCAACATCTCAATAAGAAAAAGACAAAAAATCCAATTTTAAAATGGCAGAGGATACAGACACTTCAGGTGACCAACAAATACATGAAAAAATGCTCATGAT
>NW_006409064.1:78478-80129 GCF_000296735.1 Chrysochloris asiatica
TGGTGCTTTTAATATTCTTCTCCAACACAATAACTCAAATATATAAATTGTTCTGTAGTCTTCCTTATTCATTGTCCAATTTCACATGCATACCAGGCTACTGAAAATACCATGGCTTGGGTCAGGCACACGTTAGTCCACAAACTTGATACTTAGCTCTTGACAGTTTAAAGGAGTCTTGTGAAGCAGATCTGCCTAATGCAACATGTCGTTTGATTTCTTGACGCCGGCAACTTCCATGAGTGTTGATTGTGGATCCAAGCAAAATGAAGTCTTTGGCAACTTCAGTCTGTTCTCTATTTGTTGTGACGTTGTTTATTGATCCAGCTGGGAGAATTTTTGTTTTCTTTATATAAAGGGACAACCCACACTGAAGGCTGTACTCTTTAATCATCATCAGTAAGTATTTTGAGTCTTATTCACTTCCAGCAAGCAAGATTTTATCATTTGTGTATTGCAGGTTGTTAATGAGTCGTCCTCCAATCCTGATGTCACATTCTTTTACATATAATCCAGTTTCTCAGGTTATTTGCTCATCATACAGACTGAATAATCATGTTGAAAGTATACAATCCTGGCATATACCTTTCTTGATTTTAAATCTTTCAGTATCCCCTTGTTCTGTTCTAACAACTGCCTCTTGGTCCATGTACAGGTTCCTCATGTGCACAATTATGTGCTCTGGAATGCCTATTCTTCTCAATGTTATCCATAGCTTGTCAAGATTCCTACATTCAAAAGCCTTTGCATACTTAATAAAGTGCAAGTAAACGACTTTCTGGTATTCTTAGCCTTCAGCTAAAATCCGTCTGACATCATCAATGATATCTCTTGTTCCATAACCTCTTCAGAATTTGGCTTGAATTTTTGGCAGTTCTCTATCAATGTTCTGTTACAGTTGTTTTTGAACTGTCTTCAGCAAAATTTTACTAGCATGTGGTATTGATGATATTATCAAATGATTTCCACATTCTGCTGGACCACTTCTTTTTGGGATGGGCACAAATATGGATCTCATCCAATCAGTCAGCCAAGTAACTGTCTTCCAAATTTCTTGCATAGATGAGTGTGCATCTCCAGAGCTTCATTAATTTATTGAAAGATTTCAATTTGTATTCTGCCAATTCCTGAACCCTTGTTTTTTTGCCAATGCCTGAAGTGCAGATGGACTTCTCCCTTCTGTACCATCAGTTTTTAACCATATGCTAACTCTTGAAATGGCTGAATCATTGACCATTTCTTTTTAGTAAAGTGAGTCTGTGTATAACTTCCATCTTTTTTTTGATACAACCTTGCCAACATTTGATAGTTTCTGGTTTTTGATTACTGCCATTATTATCAAAGTGAGATGATATCTCATTTTTTGTTTTAATTTGCATTTCTTTCATGGCTATTGGAAGAACATGCTCAGTACTTCTCAAGCTAAGAATTCTGTATCATTCAATGGTTTGCCCATGTTGTTGTTGTTAAGTGTGTTGAGTCAGTTTCAACCCACAGTGACCTGTTATAGCGTTTCTGAGGAGTGACTGGTGAGCTTGAACTGCCTACCTTAAGGTTCAAATGACATTGCAGTCCAGCACATTAACCCACAGTGCCACACCAGGACTCCATTTTGCCTATGGTGGTGGTGGTGGTTATGTGCCGTGGAGTT
>NW_006409064.1:80837-85794 GCF_000296735.1 Chrysochloris asiatica
GGGGGAAAGAGAATAATCAAACTTACATCAAATCAAGGCTGATTCATAATAGGCTGAAGTCAGACATGCTCCTGACCTTCTCTACCAAATCCGACAGCAACCATGCTTTCCACAGTACTCTCAGCTGAGTTTGATCATTCATTGCAAAGATCCTCAGACTCATAGGAATCATCCTTGGGCTGGTGCTGTTGTTTCTCCTTCTCCCTGGAGAAGTAAGACTAGGACAACACCACCCTTTTTGACAGTTGGGGGTCAGGTGTGGGATTCATTACAAGGACTCCAAACTCATTGGAAGCACAGGGGTTTTGTAAGAGAAAGAGCAAAAGGCCCTGGGAAGGGAAACTTGAATTCTTAGATGGTTACTTTAGCTGTTGGTATTATGTGTTAATGATTGAAGAGATATAAGAGATATAATGCTGCCCCTGAGGGGAGAAAAGCTGCTCCTGGAGTCATCTAGAGCAAAAGTCAGGCAGTTTAAGCAAGATGACTGATAGAGGACAGGGATCTACTTGACCCACCCTGCCAGCCATAAGCCCAAGGTCATATGCACATAAATGGAGAGACAGTCCAGGGTGGAGCAGAGAAGACTAAAGTTGAGTGTTTTATAAAGGATTAAAGGTGATGTGTTTATCATACTGCACAATGACTATTTGACCAAATTTTGTAAAATAGACCAACTTGTGTGATGGAAATCAATACGGTTATCCCTATTAATGAAAAGCTGGTAAGCTCATAGGCTGCCTTCAGCCTATACTTGACTGGATATGCTCAAGGTAAATTAAGAATTGCCTAGAAGGAACAGGCTCTGTTTTAAGCCTATAGATGGTATCTAGAGTATGGGGGTTTATGTTAACTTCCCTAATAAACCCTGTAATTTTGACTATTGTCTGAGTTCTGTGTGACCATTGCAATGAATTGTCAAACCCAGCAGAGAAGTAGAAAGTGTCATGGGAGGCATGATTGGTGTCACATTGGCACATTGGGAAAGCAAGGTTGGAGGGTGAAGGTAGTGTTGGACTGATGCTGTTGGTGTCTTTTCCCTACCCCCATTGAAGTAAGAGGAGGACAACAATGCCCACACATCATTTTTCACACCCTTGTAGGTATATACTCTAAAGAAATAAGAGCCATGACATAAATAGACATAGGCACATCCATGTGTATTGGAGCATTATTTACAATACCAAAAAAAAAAAAAAAGATGGAAACAAATTAGGTACTCATCAATAAATGAATGAATAAACAAACTGTGGTACATACATACAATGAAACATTACACAATGATAAAGACTAGTGATGGATCCACAAAACACAGCATGGGTTATTTTGGAAGACTTCATGCATCCTGGGTTAGGCATTGAGCTACTAACTGGAAGCTGGGCGGTTCAAACATACAAGTCACTCCAGGGGAGAAAGATGACATTAACTGCTCCCATAAAGATCTACAGCTGCTATGAGGTAGAATCAACTCAAGGGCAGTAGGTTTGGTTTTTATATTTGAATGCTGAGTGAAATAACTCAATCACAAAAGGACAAAAATTTTTTATTATGTATTTTTCTAGTATTGACAAATGTGGGTAAGTAAAAAAATATATATTGCTACTAGGGTTCCAGTTCATACAAGTTGTTGAGTCGGTTCACACTCATAGGACCTGACAGCAGTTAATTTCGTTATGGATCGGGTCACCAGGAGTTGAGGCTCTACACTCATCAATACCCAATGGCACTACATTTGAAATCTCAAATTCTTACATCATATCCTTCCAGGCATTTATTACTGCTATCCAGCTCCTCATTTTAAACCTTGTCTTTTCCCCATTTTCATGTGTACAAATCTATCATCAATTCTTCCACTTTCATGTTAATGTCTTCAGTGACCCTTGCCCTACTATTCTTTGAGTGAGTCCTCGTGGCAAGATGCATCACTCTAAAACTTGCACTGTCTTATGTCTAGGATGTTAAGTTATCAACCTGGTGTAGCACTGTAGGATATGCACTGGACCACAAGGCCTGTTTGAACCACAAGAGTCATGGTTCAAATTCACCAACTAGTCCTCAGAAACCCTACACAAAGTCGCTATGAGTCAGAACTGACTCAACAGGGCTTAACACCAACAAGTTATTGTATAAAGCCATGCAAATGAACATATAGGTTTCTAACAGATGAGGGAGAGAGTAAAAGAGGGTGACAAGAGGGGAGAAAGAGAAAAGGAGGAAGAGAGAGAGGAAAGACTAAATGGGATATGTGTGGTAGATCTACCCCAACTACCAGAAAACATAATCCAATCAGTATACTGGAATTTGTCCATTCTGCACTGACTGAGGAAATAGGATAAGGATTGTAATGGAAATTGCTAGAAAGGATCCTCTCCACAGACACTTAAATATCAGTATCTATCATACAAATTTCAAATACAAATTTCTTGCATTCCACACTCAAATCACATTTCCTTGAATGTGTCAAAAGTGTATAAAATTCATGTCCAAAACTGATTTAACTCCTTTCTAATGGTCTCATACTTGACCTTCTCCCATATTCCAAATATTTTGTAGATGACAACTTCATTCATTCACCATTTTTTTTAAAATCTTGGATTCCACATTCTGACTCATAGCCAATTAGTCAACAATTCAATCTGCGCCTAGTTGCTGAGTGTAGATTTAAGTGAGGATGGCAAGACTATCTCACTTACTTTGGACATGTTATCTAGAGGGACCAGTTCCTGGAGAAGGATGTCCTGCTTCACAAATAGAAGCTCAGCAAACAAAGAGGAAGACTACCAACGAGCTGGGCTGACACGTGACATGACTGCACTAATGGGCCAAAGATTACGAGGCTGCTGCAGAACTCGCAGCAGTGCATTCTGTTGTCATGGGGTCACTGTGAGTCAGAACTGATGCTGGGAACCTAACAACAATTGCTAGTTCCTGTCTTGGTTCTATATCCACATCTCTCTCTCAAAAACAAATACCATTACTGACTTTAGACACAGAGAGGGAGAGGGGCTGTATGCTGATGACCGGGGGACAGGCTTGTAGTGTATACCCTTTGGTTGATTGATGGTGCATGGAGGGATTGTAACCATAGCAATGAAATGATATACGATAGGATGAATATAAAACTAATGTTCTCTCATGTAAACTATCACATAATTCACAATAAAACATTAAAAACAAACAAACAAACAAATACCATTACTTAACTGAGAGTTCCACCATCTCTCCCCCAGTGTACAAAGAGGAGTTTCTCGCAGGTCATCTTACATTCATCCCTGCCCTTCTCTAATCAGCTATCCAAACAACTTCCTGAGTGGTCTGCATAAAATTTATAATGAACCACTTCATTCTGTTACTTAAAACATTCCTACTATTATAAAGTGAAGATGACCTTATAGTGCTTTCATGATCGGTCTCTCTCTTTAGATTTTGTTTTCACTTATCAATGATCCCCTCTACCACCTAAAAGTTCTGTGCTGTAGCCATTCTTAAAGCAATCTCTCATTCTCAACTCTGAGATAGTTGTACGTGTGCCCTGTAAACCATTTCTCATACTCCAAGTTTCTAAGTTAACATACTCTTTTTTTCAGAGATCAACTCATACAGTTTTTCTGTGCCAAGGAACCTCTCACTAACCCTATGGTCAGGATGAGGAGCCTCTATGATCTGCTCTCATAAAATGTGTATTTGAATGTGCACTTGCTCATGCATTTAATAGAGAGAGATATCCTAGTGAGGAGAGTTAATGAGGGCGTTTAAACTTATATCTGGTTTATGATAATAAAGTTAAAGAAATTTAGCCCTGGTGCTTCACTTTCTATTTTCATTTTTTAAATTTCAATTTCCTTTATGTAACAATCTAGTATTTTTGACACATCTCTTTATTTCTTTCAATCCATGATACAAGGTGCCACTCCATCCTCTCAGCCATACTTAGCAGCAGCACACAGCTACAATTGACAGCCCCATACATGCTGGAAACTTCTCTCTTCAAATGCTCATCTCAGTCTCTCTTCATTCTTCTGCCACCAGGTTTTCTCCAAAGCCAAGGAAACCTCTATGTGTGAGTAGGGAAAACCTGGAGGAGTTGATGATCCCCTGGCAACCCTCAAGGAATAGAGATTGGAAGTCTGTAGACAAATGCCTCCATCTCTCACATTGTTGTTGTTAAGTCGATTCTGACTCATAATGACCCTGTATAAGATTTTCAAGGAGCAACCGGTGGATTTGAATCTCCGACCTTGTGGGAGCAGTCCATTGCTTATCCGACCAAGAGTCACATATTAGAGAGAAAGTTTGAATTGAATATCCTACTCTTCTCAGAAGGTTCTCAGCATAACGTTCTATTCCATTCTTAGAGTGTGCTTAGCATGACTGTATTTCAATTGCTTATAGTATAAATTAACTAATAATTAAATTAACAGTGCATACTTTGCTGGCCTGTCCTTCTTCCTTGTCTGATTTTCCCCAACTTGGTATCTGAGGTCTTTTGGGGGTGAAATTGATTTGCACTCATCTTAAGGAGCTCTGGTAGCATAGTGGGTGCCACATTGGGCTGCTAACCACAGGTCAGCAGTTCAAATCTACCAGTTGCTCAGTGGGAGAAAGATGAGATTTTCTGTTTCCATAAAGATTTACCACCTTGGACCGACTGATTATTATAAGAACAAACAAGTGGCTTATCCAGGAGACATCAAGGCAAGTGGTCAGGTTCCCCTCAGGGCAACCCCCTTCTAAGACTGAGACTCAATGAGAATGCATGCTCTGATTGGTGACCATGTTAATCACTGACAAAGGGAAATGAGGGAAAAGCAGCAATAAAGCTGCAAGTTGAGCCCTACAGTGCTCAATAGACTCCTGTGAACCCAGATGGAGACCTGGTTGACCAGCAGTGTGGCAAGTCCAGGGGACTCTTGGACCCAGAGTCAGTGCCATAGCCACAGAGGACTAGAGTGGAGAG
>NW_006409064.1:85964-90064 GCF_000296735.1 Chrysochloris asiatica
ACACAGAGAGGACAGAGATGGGCAACCTGGACATTGGCTATCCAGAAATGGGGCAATAGAGGCAAGAAGTGACAGACTTACAAGCATTCAAGGAACCTAGATCCAGAGGGTGTGGATCAAGGTAGAATCTCCACTGAGTAGTATCCATTCTGTCTAGTAGGGGCTGATGAAAGGAGATGCGGATAGGTATCTTGCCATACAATAGTGAATAATTATTATCAGGACTGATTGTAAGGGCTGGAAATGTAAAGGTAGATGTTTTGTGACAAAAGGAAAGGATTGATTAACTTTGCAGTCTAGGAGCGGAGGTCCCTGGAACCATCACCGGAGAAGAGCAGAGAACAGAACCCTACCCAAAGAAGAACTGATGCCAGCGATAGAGGCAGAGATGATGACCTGGGGAAATGGAGCAGCTGGGGACTTTGAACCCGGAGAGGAAGAGGGGCGGTGTGCAGACAACCAGAGGGCAGGCTTGTGGGATATACCCTTTGGTTGGTGGATGATGCATGGAGGGGATTGTAACCATGGCAAGGAAACGATATACAATGGGATCAATGTGAAGCTAATATCCTCCCATGTAAACTATCACATAATTCACAATAAAGCATTGAAAAAAATCTTTTACCGCCTTGGAAACCCTATAGAGGATCATTATGAGTCAGAACTCACTCGATGGCATATAGTCACCAACATCCTAAACATTGGAAATTCAAAATCACTCAGTAGCACCTCATAAGAAAGGCCTGCCAATCATTTCATAAATGAAAACCCTCTGGAACAGTTCTACACTGTAGCACATGAGGTCACCATGAGTTGGAATCCACTTGAGGTTGCTTTTTTTTTCTTCCAGAGATCACCTCTCAAATTAATTACATAGTATTGTCCCATATTTTGTTTCAAAGGGAGCCCAAAGCAAGACAATAGTTCTTATCAAATTTAATTATGTGCATAATCTTTTTCTGAAATAACCCACTTGAGTCTGATTTTTTTTTCTTTTTTAATCAAGTAACTAGAAACTGTTTGTGGGGAAATGAATGGCTCTAGTATAAGGAGCTCTGGGAGCTTAGTGGTTACGAATCGGGCTGCGAACCTTAAGGTCAGCGGTTCGAAACTACCAGCTGTTCCGCGGGAGAAAGATGAGGCTTTCTACTCCCGTAAAGATTTACACCCTCGGAAACCCTGTACAGGGTCGCTATGGGTCGGAACCGACTCGACGGCACTTAACAACAACAACAACAACAGTATAAGATAGAGGACTAGGATTTTCATAAAACTTTCATATATTTTACTTTAAAAAATGTATCATCTATTTAATAATTACCTAAATAAATGATTGTATATGGCAGAAGTGCATTATACAGGAAATCCTCATGTTATTTATTGGATACAAGGTATGTACCTTTATTCTTTTTGAAATGGCAAAGAATGCACTTAAAAAAGGTGTTAGAATTATCTCTCACTTCATTCAAATGGAAACTCTCGGCTTGCACAATTTCACCTTGGTTTAGTTGAAATTAAGGCCTTCTGGTAACACAGTGGTTATGAGTCAGGCTGCTAATCTTATGATCAACAGTTCAAAACAAATAGCAGTTCCACAGGAGAAAAATGAAGCTTTCTGCTCCCATAAAGATTTACAGCCTCAGCAACCTTATTCAGGGTCGCAATGAGTTGGAACAGACACCACGGGCATACCACCACCACCACCAGTTGGAAATTATAAATTAAATTCTTAATATTTGACTCAACAGTTGTCTTCCTCTAACAGGCTCCAGGCATGTTCAAGATATAAACAAATTTACTCTTAATACAGCACGAGTACACAGTAAAATTACTCTCTTGTTCATTTTTATTAATGTTTATTACACATTTTTTATATACAAACACATACTTATATCATGCATCTACATATAATAATAATTTTATATGTATCTTTATATGTAGATTTATAATATGCATATAGTTTTTGAAAGCTACATAAAAATTATTGTTCATCTAGTAATAAATATGAGATATAAGACTGACTGCATACCAAAACCGGGAAACTGTGTTGATATGCGAAAAACCCATACCATGTTTTATGAATAACATGATTTTACATTATAAAGCTGAAAAGGTCTTTAAAATGCTGCAATGTAATCATCAAGCAAATGAGACACATTTTTTGGTTATGTATTACCTGGGTTATTATCCAATTTGTGGTTCAACTAAACCTTTGAATATGATAAACTATTAGAACAATGATCCAGTCTATCAGAATAGCTGATTGAAGTAAGCAAGTAAGTAAGTAAGTAAATGGTTACATGAATGTATGCCATTGGTATAAACAAGGATCTAATTCTCATTCATTCTCGTGTTAGCTGCTCTTAGAGAAAAAGCAAAACCCACAGAGATTTCTAAAGTCTCTTTCTTTTACAATAGCAACGGACAGTTGAATGTTTTATGTTCAATTACCTGTGTCCTTTTCCCTGGGGAAGCCTTCAACTTTGAAGAAAGTTTTTCTCAGTATTGCTTGTTAAGCAGCCTGCCCCCAGAGATTTCTTCTATGAATAATTGTTAAAAAAAAAAAAGAAACCAAAACAAAAAAACCCTTCAGGTAAATTGAGTTAGAAGTGTTAGTGACTGTGCAACTAAGCTGGCACCCCCAGGGACAACCTTGTAAGTGTGCATGCCTTGAGAACCATCATGATCTTCAGAGAAAAGAGTTCTGAGACACAATTATGTACTTACTGACTTTGTGAAAACATCTACATTATTTTAATCATACAATTATCTGTAAGTCTTTTAATGAGCCCACGGGTGACCTTCTGGTAGACAACAGCCAATTTCCAAGGAGACCATTTTTAATTGGATGGAAACTGAAAAATGATGGCTTTAAGCAATTGCTTCTTACTCTATGTTAAGTGAGTGAGTGGATTGTTTCTTGGTATAGATCTCTGTAAGCGCATATCTTTAGTGCAGAGTAAGGAGTGCTATACCCTGTCATTTCAGAGAGAGAATAAACATGGTTGGGACCTGTAAACTTATTCTCATTCCTACTCTACACTGGGAGAAAGGATTCAAACATCAAATTTTCAAACTCTTCTTTTTTGTGTGGGTAAATGGACTGGAATAATCTAATTAAATATTCCAAATAGATTGATTTAGTGTTTCTCTCCCTTTCTTAATTTAATTATTCCATATAAACAATAGAGTATGCTGCCAATTCTCAGTATAGCATATACACCAATTAGGAATGCAGCTTTTGGGATCAGACTGAATTTGAACAATGGACCTACCACTTACTAGAAAGACAAGCCTAGGAAAGCAAATTAATAATTCTAAGGCTCGGTTATTTATCTGCAAAAGAAGCTAATAGTATCTTTGTCAGTGACACCTGGCAATGTAAATAGATTGATGCATGCATATGCTAACCACATGATTTAGCATCACAGATACTAAGCATACAATAAATGTTGCTTTACTGTAGTTATATCATGAAGTACTTTTGCATATATGAGTTCTAAAAGTTATGTTTATTTTACAGAAAAGACAAATAGAGTTCAGGAGACTGCAATATCTTTAACCAAGATTGCACCAGTCTTTAGTAGAAATGTAGAAAAACTTCCAACTCACATCTTCTGATTTAAATAAAAGAAGCTCCATTCCCTTACAGCTATTTCCCACACCATCTGCAACTGATGCTATACCCAATCCCTTCCAATACTGGCAGGGTTACATATAGGACAAAGTGCTGGATCTAAAAGAAATAAGCACTGACTACTTTGTTTCACTTGACCTCTTGGTGTGGCACTGTGGGCTAATGCGTCAGACTGGAAAGTCATTTAAACCACAAGATTGGTGGTTCAAACTCACTAGCTACTCCTTGGAAACCCTATACAGGATTGTTATGGGTCGAATCGACTAGACAGCACTTAACAACAACAACAACATGCATAGTAACTGTTTATGTTGTTGAATAAAAGATATTTCGAGATAGATCTTGAAATGCTATTTTTGATGATGAATGTAACTTTCATCATCTTCAATTTATAGTATGCTGCAGAGCAAACCATATGATTGTCTGATTCAAAATGGCCAATAGCTGTTCATTTTGGCTCACT
>NW_006409064.1:94494-103224 GCF_000296735.1 Chrysochloris asiatica
GACATCTTTGCTCTTCAACACTTTAAAAAGTTCCTGTGCAGCAGATTTGCATAATGCAATACGTCTTTTGATCTCTAGACTGCTGCTTCCATGAGTGTTGATAGTTGATCCAAGAAGAAAGAAGTCCTTGACAACTTCAATCTTTTCTCTGTTGATGAGAATGTTGTTTATTGATCCAGTGGTGAGGATTTGTGTTTTCTTTACATTGAGATGCAATTCCATGTTAGCTATGAACAAATAACTTGAGGGCCTGAGCCAGTGGACTTGGGGCTTAGGCTCATAGTCTCAGGAGACATCTAGTTCAACTGGCCCAGAAAGATAGTCTACGTCATACTTAAGTGAGTAGCAATTGGAGTCTGAAAAGCTTGCAAGCAGCCATCTAAAATGCAACTATTCCTCTTGCTCTATACAAAACCAAGAAGAGTGAGGAAGACCAAAGACTCAAGGAAATAATTAGTCCAAAGGACTAATCCACCACTTGAACAACAGCCTCCACTAGCCTGAAATCAGAAAAACTAGATGGTACTTGGCTACTACCAAGGACCACTCTAATCAACATCACAATAGGAGGTTCTGGACAGAGTTAAAGAAAACTATAGAACAAAATTTAAAAATTTTAAAGACTTATTATTCTGCTACAGACTAGTGGAATGAATATCTGATACTATGACTCTTTGACACCCTTCAAACCTGGAACTGACCCCACTACCAGGGATTTCCTTGTAGTCAAGCAATAGCCAGATCGTTACAGTGAACAATGACATTCCTAAGAAAAGTACCCCTCAGAACAATAAAGTAGGCCATCAAAAGGGTAGAATTTGTTCAACAATAAACTTAAGAAAACAGGAAGGAATGGGAAATGAAGACAAAGGAAAGCAGGGTGCACCTGACTTAAGCCATGGTATTTTCAACAACTTCATATGCATGTGAAAGTTGGACAGTTAGTAAAGAAGACCTTAGAAGAACTGACGTATTTGAATTATGATTTTGTAAGAGAATATTAAAATGCCATGGCCTGCCAAAAGAACAAACAAATCTGTGTTGGAAGAAGTACAGCCAAAATGCTCCTTGCAAGTCAGGGTGGTCAAACTTTGTCTCTTTGGATGTAATATCAAGAGGACTGGTCCCTAGAGAAGGACATTGTGCTTGGTAAAGTGGAGGGTCAGCAAAAAAGAAGAAGACCCGCCCCCCCCCAATGAGACTGATTGGCACAGTGGTAGCAGCAATGGATTCATGTGTAGCAATGGTTGTGAGGTTGGCACAGGACTGGGAAGTGTTTTGTTTTGTTGTGCATAAGATTGCTATGAGTCGGTACCAACTCAACAGCACCTAACAACAACAACACACACACACAGACATATATGTATGTATATGCATACAACATCAAAATAAATGGAGAAAAGATTGAAAAGTCAGGACTGACTGGACAACACTTAACAACAACAACATGCAAGTTCCTACCCATAACAACACTATGCAGAACAGAAAGAACACTGCCCAGTACTATACCAGCCTCACAACAGTTCATTGCTGCTGCCCCCGTGTCAATCCAGTTTGTTTAGAGTCTTCCTCTTTTTTGCTGATCTGTCATTTTACCAAGCATGATGTCATTTCAAGGGACTGATTCCCTCCTGAAAACATGTCCAGAGAAAAGAAGTCTTCTCATCCTGACTCCTAAGGAGTATTCTGGCTGTACTTCCAAAACAGATTTCTTTATTCTTCTAGCAGTCCATGTTACTTTCATTATTTTTCACCAACACTATTCTTCATATGCATCGATTCTTTTCTGGTCTTCTTTATTCATTATCCAGCTTTCATTTGTACATGATATTATTGAAAATACCATGGCTTGGATCAGGCACACTTTAATCCTCAAAGTGACACCTTTACTCTTTAGCACTTAAAGGAGGGGTTTTTGCAATAGAGTTGCCTAATGCGATGTCATTTGATTTTTTTATTGCTGCTTCCATGAGTGCTGATTGGGGTGACAAGCAAATAGAAATCTCTGACAACTTCAATGTTTTACCCATTTAGAATGATGCTATTTATTGGTGCAGTTGTGAGGATTTTCATTTTCTTTACATTGAAATGCTAGCTATATTGAAGTCTTTGATTCTCATGAGTATTTCAAGATCTCCTTGCTTACAACTAAGAAGATTGGTCATCTGCATATCAGAGGCTGTTAATGATTCTTCCACCAGTCCTGATGTCATGTCCTTCATATAATGTATCTTTTGTGATTATTTACTCAGAATACAGATTGATTAAGTATGGTGAAAGAATACAGTCCTGGCACACACCTTTCCTAATTTTCAACCATTCCTAATTTCATAATCTGTTTAATGACTGCCTCTTGGTTTACGTACAGGTTCCTCATGATCACAATTAAGTGTTCTGGAATATCCATTCTTCTCAAGGTTTTCAACAGTTTATTATGATCCACACAATCAAATGACTTTGCATAGTCAATAAAGCACAAGTAAACATCTTTTTTGGTATTCTTTGCTTTCAGTCATGATCCATCTGATGTCAGCAATGATTTCTCATGTTCCACATCCTTTTCTGAAGCCAGCTTGAATTTCTGGAAGTTCCCTGTCAGTATACTATTACGACTGTTTTAAAAATATCTTCAGCAAGATTTTACTTGCATGTGCCATGAATGTTATTGTTTAATGATTTCTGCAACCATTGTGTCATCTTTCTTTAGAAATGACATAATTATGGATCTTTTCCAACTTGTGGGCCAAGTAATTGTCTTCCACATTTGTTGGCATAGACTAGTAAGTGCCTACAGTGCTACATCAGTTTATTGAAACATTTCACTTTATATTCTTTCAATTTCTGGAGGCTTTCCTTTTGCCAATGACTTCATTGCTGCTTGGAACTCTTCCTTCAATACTATCAGCTCTTAACTGACATGGTACTCTTGAAATGATTGACAATAGAGCAATTCTTTTTGAATTGCTGTGTGCATTCTTTCCATTGGCTTTTGATGTTTCTTGAGTCATTTAATATTCTGCCGTGGTATCCTTCAACTTTATAATCCAAGGCTTGAATGTTTTCTTCAATTTTTTCAGCTTGAGAAATGCTTTGTGTGGTCTTCTCTTTCAGTTTTCTAATTCCAGGTCTTTGTACATTTCATCATAATATTTGACTTTGTTTTCTCGAGTTGCTCATTGAAATTTTGTGGTCAACTCTTTTACTTCCTCATTTCTTCCCATTGTTTTAGCTTCTCTACATTCAAGAGCATATTTCAGACACTTTCTTGAAATACATTTTTTTCTCCTTTTCGTTCTTTTCTCTCTTTGTATTAACCTTTTTCTCTCCTCATGTGTGATGTTCTTGATATCATCTCCTGGTCTTTGCTCATTGGTATTCAATTCATTAAATCTGTTCTTGAGATGATCTCCAAATTCAGGTGGGATATACTAAAAATCATATTTTGACTCTTGTGAACTTCTTTTAATTTTCTTCAGCTTCAACCTTGACTTGCATATGAACAATTGGTGATCTGTTCCACAGTCTGCCCCTGGCCTTGTTTTGGCTAATGATATTGAACTTCTCCATTGTCTCTTCCCACGGATGTAATCAATTTTATCCTTGCATGCTCTATGTGTCAATGTGCATGTGCATAGTCATTGTTGAAGACAGATATTTACAATGAATAAGTCATTTGTCTTTCAAAATTCTATCATGCAATCTCCAGAATTGTTTCTTTTACTAAGGCCAAATTTTCCAACTACTGATTCTTCTTCTTTGTTTCCAATTTTCATTTTTTAGTCACCAGTAAATATCAATGTATGTTAATTGCATGTTTGATCAATTTCATACCTGTTGTTGTTAAGTGGCCTACAGTCGATTTTGACTAATAATGACCCTGTACAGGGATCCCAAGGAGTGGCTGATGAGTTTGAACCACTGACCTTGTAATTCTAACCAACCTTGTGGTCTAGTACTTTATCCCATAGCTCCACACCAAGACTCCTGAATAAGTTGGTAGAATTCTTCAATTTCTTCATCTTTGGTTTTAATAGTTGATGCATAAATTTGAATAATAATGATATTAACTGGTCTTCCTTGTAGGCATATGGATATTATACTGATTCCATCAGCACGAGCAATTGGTGATCTGTTCCATAGTCAGCCTATGGTCTCATTTTAGCTAATGCTATTGAGTTCCTCAATTGTCTCTTCCCAAGACATATTCAATTTGATTCCTATATATTTTATTTGATGAGGTCTACATGCATAGTAACTGTTTATGTTGTTGAATAAAAGATATTTCGAGATAGATCTTGAAATGCTATTTTTGATGATGAAAGTAACTTTCATCATCTTCAATTTATAGTATGCTGCAGAGCAAACCATATGATTGTCTGATTCAAAATGGCCAATAGCTGTTCATTTTGGCTCACTAATGCCTAGAATTTTGATGTTTATGCATTCCATTATATTTTTGACAACTTCTATTTTACTAGACTCATACTCCATACTCATACAATGGATATTTTTTATTTTTTTTCCTCTCATTTTGAGTTGTGCCCCACTAGCAAATAAATGAAGGTCCCCCAAACTTTGCTCCATCCACATCATTAATGTTAACTGTATTTTAAGGAGGCAATCTTCCCTGGTCATATTTTGAGTGCCTTCCAATCTGAGGTACTCATCTTCCGGCACTATGTATGACAGTGTTCTGATGTTCTTCATAAGGTTTTCAGGGTCTAATCATTCATCAACCAACAGTATCTAATTGGCATCTATAGACTTTTCCACCCAAAAACATCAAAATGTCTTTTCAAGTACACATCAAACATCTTATGTATAGGGTGAGGAAGTTTCAAAAAGTTCATGGAAAAAGTTCATTGTCTTGTTTTTTCACGAAAAAATTTAAGTCCCCTCATAATAGATTATACAATCAGTCATAAAACCATCCCTGATAAATTTAAAATACTTGAAACCATGCAAAATATCTCCTTAGATCACAGTGGAATTGAGCCACAAACCAATCAGTAACAGAAAGAAGACTATCTCTAAACACTTGGAAATTAAACTTCATACTCTTACATAATCCATTGATCAAAGGTGAGGTCTCAAAGGAAAGTAGGAAATATTTTAAGTTGATTCAGAATCAAGATACCTACTGCCTTTGAGTAGATTCTGATTCATGACAACTCTCTATGGGTCGGACCCAACTCGATGGCACATAACAACAACAACAACAACTATGTGATAGAGTAGAACTGTCCCAAAGGGTTTCCAAGACTATAAATCTTTGCTGAAGCTGACTGCTGCATCATTCTCCTCAGAGCAGCTGGTGGACTCAAAACCTCAAGCTTTTGGTTAGCAATTGAGCACCATTACCATTTTTCTTTTATCACCAGTGTTCTTAAAATCAAATATAACATATTAAAATGGGTGGGATGCAACTAAAGTAATGCTTAGAAGGAAATTGTTGTTGTTAGTTGTTTGGTGCAGTCAGAACTTCCCCATAGGTCCTCTTAGATTGTAATGTTTATGTAGTACTTTAGGATAATCACTGAACTTCTAACTACAAGGTTGGCAGTTTGAACCTATCAGCCACTCTTCAGAAATCCTGTACAGGATCATTATGAGTCAGCACTGACTCGACAGTAGTTAACAACAACAATCTTTATGGAAGCAGATCCCCAAGTCTTTTCTTCTGCAGAGCTGTTTGTGGTTCAAGCCACAGATGTTTTAGTTAGCAGATGAGTGCTTAACCACTCACTATACATAGGGCTCCTTGTTCCAACAACATAACTACATGCAATTCACTATAATACAACTGACAGATGGGAAATGTATATTACTAATTGTTGTGATAGAAAATATAAAAGATCTCAAGTAAGTAATTTAAATATAAGAAAACTAAGAGCAAATAAACCCAAAACTGTGCTGGAGACTGGAAATAATAAATAACAGAAATCAATGAAATTGAAAATACAAAAAAAGAAAGTTTTTAAAAAAATCAATGAAACTAAATGCTGATGCTTAAAAATAAACAAATAAAGTTGATAAGCTTCTAGCACAATTGATAAAAAAAATAAGACAAAATCATCAAATCAGGATGAAAGAAGGGATATCGCTAAAGATTATACTGGTATTCAGATGACAATAAGGGAATGTTATGAAGAAATCCTCCAATAAATTCTGAAAATTTAATATAATAGATCAAAAACCTCAAAAAAAGTACCAAAACTCAACTAAATGCAGTAAACAACCTGAACAGTCCTATCACTTAAAGAAATTGAGTTTATGGTTGAAATTTTTCCCAAAAGAAATGTAATAATCACAGATGATTTACTAACTGAATTCTAACAAATAGTTGAAGAAACAATACCAACTATACACAATATCTTTCATTAAAAGTAGAAGGAACAGTTGAAAACTAACTTATGAGATGAGAATTACAGTGATATTAACATCAAGACAAGACAGTAGAAGAGGTGAAGGGGTGAGAAAAAGAACCCTCATGAACACAAAAGCTAAAAACTGCATGCTTACTCCTAATGGTCTTTAGCTTATTAGGCTTAAACATAACAACACAAATCACCAAATGGACCAAAACATATATTATTGTTGTTGTTAAGTGCTGTCAAGTTGGTACCGACTCATAGCGACCTTATGCACAGCAGAACAAAACACTGCCCTATCCTGGGATATATATATTCCAATATATATATATATAGTCCAAAATATATATATAGTCCAAAATATATATATAGTCAATTGATTTTTACCAAGATAATTTTTCATGGATAGTGGTTTCCACAACTGGGCTGTAAGAACACAATGTTATTTTTAAATAAATAGAAAGAAAAAAACTCTTAGTATGATATTTCAAATTTAATTTGAATTAGATCATAAACATGAATATTAAATCTATGGGAAAATAAAGGAGTCCTGGCAGTACAATTGTTAGGCATTCAACTGGTAGCAGAAAGATTCATGATTCAAACCCACTCAGTGGCTTCAGATGAGAAAGACCCGGTGATGTGCTTCTTTAAAGATTACAACCAAGAAAACACTATGGAGATGTGGTCCAAGATGTTTGCATAATCAGATACCTCATAACAACAACAAAAAGTGAATCAGATATAGATGGCAACTTTTTAAACCTGAGCATCAAAGGCAAGGCTGAATAATTGATATGAAAGCTAGTGGAAGGAGAGACTGTACAGGAACAATGGACACAGAACACTACTGACGGCTGGTGCCTTGAAACACAAACTTGACAGTGTGGCCATATTGAGACAAAGCCGTCAGAGTTCCTAGCTGAAGCTGCATCATTTCGTGCAGACAATCAGGAACAACTGTACCAATGATCAAAGCTAGACAGGGGCGTCCCCCTACCTGCAAAAGTTAAGTGCACTCAATATGCACTCCCAAATCCCCAAATTGGAGATCTTCTGATCTATGGTGTTCCCCTCATCTATCCCCCATCACGGCCCTGGGGGTTAGGCAGGAATGGCAGTTCAAATCAACCAGCTTTGTTTTCTATAAGAGGCACACCTTAAAAAAAGAGACATAAATAAAGTATAACTCAAAGGATGGAAAAAATGTGTATCAAGCACACAATAATAAAAAAAAAGAACAATATTACTCTTGATAAAATAGACATTAAGGTGAAATTCACCATAAAAGATTAAAGTATAAATCTACCATGAGGACATAACCATAATAAATACATATGCACCCAATGACAAGGCTATAGAATATAACATCATTGAAAAGAGAACTAGACAGTTCTGTGATAATAGTAGGACATTTCGACACACCTCTTTTGGTGAAAGACAGAAAAATTGAAGACTCAAGAAAGATGTAGAAGATCTTAATGCCACAATCAATTAACTCAGTCTCACAGACATGTACAGAGAACTCCACCCAGCGATAGTAAAGTATGCATTCTTTTCCAGCACACATCAATAATTCTCCAGAATAGACCATATTTTAGGCCACAAAACAAGCCTCAATAAATTTCAAAACATCAGAATAACCCAAGCATTTTCTCTTATAACAATGCTATACAAAAGTAAAAACAATAATAGAAAGAGCGAAGAAAACAAATACATTGAAACTTAATAACACTTTGCTTACAAAGCACTGTATTTCATTGTATACATATTAAATCTCAATTTAAAAATATTTGCTATTTCTTGTTGTTGTTATTGTTGTTGTTAAGTGTCGTCGAGTTGATTCCGACCCATAGTGACCCTGTGTAGGGTTTCTGAAGAGCAACTGGTGAGCTTGAATTGCCAACCATGTACTTCAAATGGTTTGCAGTCTGGTGCATTAATCCACAGTGCCACACATTAGTTGCTGTTAATTTCTGACTCAGGGTGCCAACCACAGAGTTTTTAGGGCTGTGACCTGTCAGAAGCAGAGCCCCAGGCCTGTCTTCTGAGGTACCAGTGGGTGCCTCCAACCACCAACCACTAACACTTTATAGAGCATAAGAGACGACTGTACACATGGACCACACCAGATGGAATACATAGAAATAAAATTGACTACATCTGTGGAAAGAGACGATGGAAAAAACTCCATATCATCAGTCAAAAAAGGCCAGGAGCGGACTGTGGAACAGACCATCAATTACTCATATGCAAATTCAAAATGAAGCTTAAGAAAATGAAAACAAGTCCATGAGAGCCAAAATATGACCTTGAATATATCCCACCTGAATTTAGAGATCATCTGAAGAACAGATTT
>NW_006409064.1:103324-104303 GCF_000296735.1 Chrysochloris asiatica
CATAACAACAACAACAACAACTATGTGATAGAGTTTCAAAATTGCTTACAATTTTGATATAAAGGACCATGAAGAAATGCAATTCAATTGAGAAAAGATACTAATGCTAAAAAGACACGTGTGTTTGAATTATCTGAGAAAGAGTCTAAAGCAGATAAAAAAATGTTTAAACAAATAATTACAAACACTCTTAAATCAGGTTAAGTATACCTATGGATTACATTAGGTTGTATTGAATTTTCTATTCACAATCATGGTATGATCTTCCACATGCATAGGATTCTTGATTTCTTGCAGTAGTGTTTTATAGTTTTCTTTTTACATATCTTTTGTACGTCTGGTTAGGTTGGTTCTTAAATATTTCATCTTATGTGGTAGTTACTTTAAATGGTACTATTTTCCTGATTTCTTTTTCACAGTTTCCTTTATTAGTGTAGAGGAATTCAACTGATTTTGTATACTGATCTCTGCCATTTTATTGAATACCTTTACTGATTCAAGAAGCATTCCCGTTTAATCTTTAGGTAGAGAATACAGGAGGCAAAGGTATAAAAAATTATATTTTTGTGTGTTAGGTGCCATCAAGTCAATACCAACTCATAGCGACCTATTATGCACAACAGAATGAAACACTGCCCAGTCCCAGGAAAACCTCACAATTGTTGCCACACTTGAACCCATTGATGGTGCCGATTTGACAATCCATCTTGCTGGGGGTCTTCCTCTTTTTCTCTGACCCTCCACCTTACCAAACATGATATCCTTCTCCAGAGACTGTCCATCTTGACAATATGTCCAAAGTATAAAAGACGAAGTTTGATCATCCTGGCCTTCAAGGAGCACTCTGGCTGCACTTCTTCCAACACAGTTCTGTTAGTTCTTTTGGCAGCCCATGGCACTTTCACTATTTTCCTCCAACACCATAACTCAGATGCATCAATTCTTCTGTGGTCTTCCTTACTCACTGTCCAGCTTTCAC
>NW_006409064.1:109606-126243 GCF_000296735.1 Chrysochloris asiatica
GGGAACTGATGGAATTAAAATTGAAATCTTTCAAGAAAGTGAGGTGGCACAGAAGGCACTCACTTATCTATGCCAAGAAATTTGGAAGACAACTTATGTGGTCGTTTGATTGGAAGAGATCCATATTTGTGCCCATTCCAAAGAGAGGTGACCCAACAGAATGCAGAAATCATTGGGAGATCTCTTTGATATCCCATGTGAGTAAAGTTTTGCTAAAGGCAATACAGAGGTGGCTGCAAGCATTCATTGACAGAGAACTTCCAGAGGTTCAAGCCAGATTCAGAAGAGTCTGTGGAATGAGGAATATCATTGCTGATGTCTGATAGATCTTGGCTGAAAACAGAGAATATCAGAAAGATGTTTACCTGTGCTTTATTGGCTACGCAAAGGCTTTCGATTATGTGGATCATGACAAGCTATGGACAACATTGTGGAGAATTAGTATTCCATAACATTTAATTGTGCTTATGAGGAACCCATACATACACCAAGAGACAATTAGAAAAAGTGTGCACCAGGGTTGTATTATTTCACAAAACTTATTCAATTTGTATGCTAAAAAAATATTCTGAGATGCTGGATTATATGAATAAAAATTTAGCATCAGGATTAGAAAAAGACTCATTAACAACCTGCAATATGCAAATGATACAACTTTGCTTTCTGAAAGTGAACAGAACTTAAAATACTTACTGATGAAGATCTGAGACCACAGCCTTTGGCATTGGTTATACCTCAATGTAAAGAAAACAAAAATCCTCACCACTGGGCCAATAAATAATATCCATATAAATGGAGAAAATATTGAAGTTGTAAAAGACTTAATTTTACTCTGATCAGCCATCAACACTCAAGGAAGAAGCAGTCAAGATATCAAATGACACACTGCATTAGGCAAATCTTCTGCATAGGACCTCTTCAAAGTGTTGAAGAGCAAAGATGTCAGTTTGAGGACTACAGTGTGCCTGACCCAAGTCATGGTATTTCCAGTAACCTCATATGCATGCGAAAATTGGACAGTGAATAAGGAGGACTGTAGAAGAATTGATACATTTGGTTTAAGGTGTTGGGGGAGAATATTAAAAGGATTGTGGACTGCCAAAAGAACAAATCAATCTGTGTTGAAAGAAGTACAGTCAGAATGTTCCTTGGAAGCCAGGATGAGTAAAATTCGCCTCTCATACTCCAGACATGTTAGCAGGAGGGACCAGTCCTTGGAGAAGATACCATGTTTGCTAAAGTGGAAGAGTTCTGGTGTGGCACTACGGGTTAATGCTCTAGACTGCAAGGTCAATGGTTCAAGTTCACCAGCCACCCCTTGGAAACCCTATACAGGATTGCTATGAGTCAGAACTGACTCAACGACATTTAACAACAACAAAGTGGAGTGTCGGGAAAAAAAGAGGAAGACCCCCAACTAGATGGATTGGCACAATGACAGCACCAGTGGGCACAAACGTATCAACTATTGTGAGGTTGGTGCAGGACCGGGCACTGCTTTGTTCTGTTTTGTCCGTATGGTCACTCTGAGTTAACATCGACTCGATGGCACCTAAAAACAACAACAATCCACGGGTGTACCTAGTATGTCTACCTTAGTTCCTGTCACTAAGATGAACGCTCCATGTGGTCAGTGATTTGATGGTGGTGGTGGCTGTGTGTTCTAGAGTCGGTTCCAACTCATAGTAAACCTGTGTAGGGCTTCCAAGGCTGTAAATCTTTATGGTAGCAGAAAGCCTTGTATTTCTTCCATGGATTGACTGGTAGATGTGAACTGGTCACCTTGAGGTTTGCAGCCCAGCTTGTAATTGATTACATTCTCAGGACTAATTAACCTGTGTCTTATGAGTTCTTATATACCTCTACACTTAGGATTTTCATACAATTGATTATTGACTCTCTTTCCTCTGTCCTCATTCTCCCCCAAGGCAGTTCTTACTCTTTCCCATCCTATTCTGAGAAGAATCAGCTCAAATAGTCTGTGAATCTCTCTAGTGTTCTGTAAGTATCTTGTTTTGTGGTTCACTTTCCGAGGCTTCTTTCACCCCTTTTTAATATTAATCTACTTATTTTATAAATACATTGAGACTTGGCTGCAATCATTTTAACAAAATATTGTCTCTGTTCAGAATCCTGAACTAATTACTAGAAGAGCATCAAAAAGGAAAGAAAATAATTGAAATCATACAAATGGTCTATCAGAATTGTAGTGCCATCAATGGAACAAAAGGTAGAAACATTTTAATAAGTTTTAGTTAAAACAATATTTGGACTTATAATATTTGACATGATAGTACATATTACTTGAGAAAAGTAACAGCTATAGATTTAGGAGTCCTGGTGTGGCGCTGTGGGTTAATGCGCCAGACTGCAAAGTCGTTTGAACTACAAGGTTGGTGGTTCAAGCTTACCAGCTGCTCCTTGGAAACCCTGTATAGCATTGCTATGGGTTGGAATCGACTCGACAGCACTTAATAACAATAACAACATAGATTTATTAAATGTGAGTCAGTGGCATAGGATTAATATTTTAATCATTGATGTGACAGAGATAAACCACATGGAGATACAAGAACCTATGGTCAGAAAGTGATCCTTAGATGCTTCTCATTTTGGAATTGATTTAAAAAAAAAAGACAAAAACTGTCTGACAATTAAAAAACAAATGAAACAAGAGTAGTTTACTTCAACTTCAACTTCAACTTAAAATAAATTTTATAACTGATTAATCCATACTCCCCCTCTCTTTGATTCATTCATCTATTTAAAAAAAAAACAAAAATTAGAATAATATCACACAATGAATGAAACATCAAACTACAGGCTGCATGGAATACAAAGATGTATAGGCTTTTGAGTGATGCAAACACTTTCCACTTGATTATTAGCTTTAAGCTGAATCCACATCTACCCAGTGTCCCCATCCTAAGAGCACTTCTACTCAGTCACACATGGGTTGCCATGAGTGGAATCAACTCAGTGGCAATGAGTTTGTGGGATTGCGTTTAGTTATTTACTTGTCTTAATACTTCTTAGAAGATGTATGTTTACTTGTTGTTGTTTAATGATGTCCAATTGGTTCTGACTCAGAGTGACCCTGTATAGGGTTTCCAAGGAGGAAAGGGTGGGTTTGAAACTCCAACTTTGTAGTTAGCAGTCCAGAAGCATAAAAGCCAGTAAGAGTACAAAGACCTTCATAAATACTACAGAATGTGAAATGTCATGAAAGTCTGCTCCAGTCATATTCAACAATATTCACTTACTAGAAGTCAGGTATAGTTCTAGACCTCAAAGATAAAAAAGTGAATAAACCCCAAACCAAAGCAAACTCATTGCCATAATGTTGATTCTAACTTATAATGACCATATGTTGTTGTGAAGTGCCATCGAGTCAGTTCTGACTCAGAGCGACCAGTATAGTGTCTCCGAGGAGTGACTGGTAAGTTTGAACTGCCAACCTTGTGGCTCAAACTGATACTGAAGTCAAGTACTTATCCTACAGTGCCATACCAGGACTCCATAGTAACTCATGGTTGTTGTTGTTGTTGTTAAGTGCTGTTGAGTCGCCACCCTGCATAGGGTTTCCAAGGAATGGCTGGTGAGCTTGAACCGCTGACCTTGTGGTTCAAACTGAATTTGCAGTTCAGCGCATTAGCCCACAGTGCTATAAAACAAAGTAAAACTACCTCATAAGGTTTCCAAGGCTGTAAATCATAACTGAAGCTTACTATCATATCCATTTCCTGTGCAACAGCTGGCTGATAGGTTTGAACCATCAACCTTTCCTTTAGCAATCTAGCACTTTAACCATTGTACCACCTGTCCTTCTTTATAGAGGTGAATAGTTTAAATCAGAGAATAATGACTTTTGATCCGTGCTATGAAAAGAAAGGAGTCCCCATTTGACCTAGCCTTGATGGCTTGATAATCAGAACTTGACTAGAAGAAGAAAAAAAAAAGAACAAAACAATTTTTGATAGAGGAAACAAAAGTAAATTGCTACAATTTGATGAACTTGACCTATACTCATGGAGGTAGTAACTCTAAATACCAACAGAGAGGGAAGGAATCTTCACATCAAGTATCAATGCTATCCCCTCTGTACACAGGGTAGATAGGGACAGTCAACTTAGACAATGGCTACCTAAAATGAGGGGACAATAAAGACACGAAGTGTCTGGCTTACAAGGTTTCAAGGGGAAGTTCAGTTTAATAGTGTATGGTGAAAAAAGAGTCCCCATTGAATAGTTTTCATCTTTTCTAGATGAGTCTGGTGAAAAGAGATGGGGATTAGATTCTTATGACTCAATAGTGAGTAATTGTTATCATGACTAATGGTGAGTATCACAATTGTAAAGGTAGACGTTTTGAATAAAAACAGGGGAGTGATTAATCTTACAGTCCAGAAACAAATGACCCTAGGATCATCAAGGGAGAAGAGCACAAGAGGAATGAGAGACCTCATCCAGAGAAGCAGCGATACCAGAGATGGAGGCAGGGATGGGAACATGGAGAGAGGAAGCAGCTAAGGACTCTAGATTCATGGGAAGAGAGGGACTAAGAGATGGCGGCCAGGAGACAGACTTGCAGAATGTGCCCTTTGGTGGTGTAAATTATTATATATGCCAGAGTGTTAAAAAATACAAACAAACAAACAACAACAACAACAAAACCAGCTAAAGTGAATAGACAGAAATACTGTGAACTGATGGTACATGGAAGGGATTATAATCATTGTGATAAAACAAGGTGTATGATTTGTTGAATGTAAAACTGATGATCTGCCCTGTAAACTTTCACTCAATCCACACACACACACTCATACACACACACACACACAAAAAAAAAAACACATTAAAATGAAAAGAAAAGAAAGGAGTCCTGGTGTCGCACTGTAGAATAAGCACTAAGCCACCAACCACTCCAAGGAAACTCTGCCAAGAGTCACTATGAGTCAGAGCCAACTCAACTGCACATGACAACAATGAAAGGAAAAACACAAAGTGGTGTCATCAAGTTACTAGAGATGCAACTTTACATAGACTAGACAAGGAGCACTGCCTACTACACTGCCATCCCAGGTAGTGCCATGTGATTTAAGAAGGAAGAGAAAACAGTTCTAATTGGTGTCCTAAAGGCAGTAGTAAATGCTTAGAGAAAGTAGATTTTGAGTGAGATTGATGAATTGAGTCCTGGGTGTGGCTCTGCGCACTGGACCGCCGATCTGTTTGAACTGCAAGGTGGGCAGTTCAAACTCACCACTACTCCTTATAACTGCTATCCAGGGTAACTATGAGTGGAAAACTACTCAACGGCACTTAACAACAACAAAGAATGGACAGAATTTTCATTAAATAATTGTGGAGATATGAATTCCAAATTAAAGTAGTTGCCATAGTGCTAGAATGTTGTTGTTGTTGTTAAGTGCTATCAAGTTGGTTTCAACTCATAGCTACCCTATATTGGGTTTTCTAGGAGCAGCTTATGAGCTTGAATCACCAATCTTACTGTTCAAACTTGCTTTGAAGTCTGGCACATTAGAGTTCTAAAATTCAATTTCTACATGTGAAAAGATTATTTAGAGTTTTAAATGAGATGAAAGAGCCCCTGGGTGGCACCAGCAGTTTGACTAAGAGGTACAAGGTTGGCAGTTCAAACTCAGCTAGTTGTTGCTAGCTGCCGTCAGTTGTAATTCATAGCGTGACCTTATGTACAACAGAATGAAACACTGCCGGGTCCTGTACCATCGTCACAATTGTTGTTAAGCTTGAGCCTGTGCTGTTGCCACTGTGCCAATCCATCTCATTGGAGGTCTTCCTCTTTTTCATTGACCCTTCACTTTACCTAAGAACCAACTTGATGGCACTTAACAACAACAACTACAATTGTCCTTCTCCAGAGACTGGTGCCTTCTGATAATATGTCCAAAATATGAAAGACTAAGTAAGTTTTACCATTCTGGTTTCTAAGGAGCATTCTGACTGTACTTCTTCCAACACAGATTTGTTTATTCTTGCAGAAGTCCCTGGTACTTTTAATATTCTTCTCCAACACCAATACTCAAATGCATCAGTTCTTCTATGGTCTTCCTTATTTACTGTCCAACTTTCACATGTGTATGAAGTTATTGAAAATACCATGGCTTTGGTCAGGCACATCTTAGTCCTGAAACTGACATCATCTTTCCTCTTTGATACTTTAAAGAAGTCTTGTGCAGGAAATTTGCTTAACCTATGCTTCATTGTTGTTGTTGTTATTGTTGTTTAAGTGCTATTGAGTCAGTTCTGACTTATAGATACCCTGTATAGAGTTTCCGAGGAGTGGTTAGAGAGCTTGAACTGCCAACCTGGTGGTTCAAACTGACCTGCAAGTTCAAAACTTGCAGTCCAGTGCATTAACCCAAAGCATCACATCAAGACTTGAACCTACTCACAGACATTTCGAAATATGAGCCTGGCAATCTACTTCTGAAAAGTCACAGCCTTGAAAATCCTATCGAGCTGTGTACTCCTCTGACACACATGGGGTCGGTCATCATGAGTCAGAATAACCTCCACAACAACCCACAACACAAAAAGAGATGAGGTTATACAAACAAACAAAATTAAATGGAGAGATGGTAACTTACTGGAGGCCTTTTAGAAAGATTAAACAGAGCAGGAGCCTGAACATGCAGTGACCACAACAAGTTTACTCAAAAATGAGATGCATCAAAGCAGTACAATGGAGACAAAGAGACCAGGGCAACAATGCAGGAATGGAAAAAAAATCAAACCTGAAGCTTGGGAATAACTTAAGTTTGACCCAAAAGGGTCTGTGAGTACACTGAATGGCCTGTCATCTGTAGCATAAGAAAGTGAGACTTTACAGGAAAGCCAGGAAAAAAATAGAATTTCATGTTCCCAGGTCCCCGAGAGGAAATGACAATGTTGCTCAGCCACAAGCCAGGCAAGGACAAGTTGGAATTTTGTAAGAGAGGGCAAGTACAGTGGGGTCTTGAGGCTGTCATGAGCTGAAGTCCTATCTGTCAATTTCCAAAGTTTCTAGTGTAATATTGTTGTCAAGTGTCCTGGAGCTGGTTCCCATTCATAGGGAACCTGTGTAGAATTTCTGAGCAGCAGCTAGTGGATTTGAACTGCCACCTTGTGGTTCAAATCGATCGTGCAGTCCAGTACTTATCCTGCAATGCCACACCAGGATTTTATCTTGAAGAATCATATGGGACATGGCCAGAGGGGTAAGGAAATACTAAGACTGTTATCTTGTAAGACTACTGTTGTTGTATCATCCAGTCAGTTCCGGCTCATAGCAACTGAGGAGCAGCTGGTTTCTGAGGAGCAGCTGGTGGGTTAGAACCAATGACCTTGTGGTTCTCAGTCCAGTGCTGATTCTACAGCACCATACCAGGAGTCCTAAGTATGTTTAACTCTCTTGTGAGATAGTGAAGAGTTTTTAATCACAAGATATTACATGGAGCATGGCCTGGAGGGCTAGTTAGAGATAACTGTTGACAAGGCGGCAACAAGAATAAGATAGCACTTAGAGAATTGGGAAGGAAGAGGCTGGACCACAGATCTGCTCTAGTCTGTGAGTCTGTTTCTCCCTCTCTTTCACTCTCTTACCTTCTTACATTGTGGTTTATTTATTTCCCTCTCTGTTCATCTCTAAATTGCTTCTCTTTAAAGTTTTCTATCCCATTTCTGCATTTCTTTATGTCTTTTACAACTCTTGTCTTCTTACTCTTTGGTCTTATCTCATGACATATCTCTTACATGATAATAACGTATAAAAACAGCAATGTAATCTTTTCTTTTTGATGTATGTAATTCTTACCCTCTTTTCTAAATATAATCACTATGTAACAGAATTTTTGTTATCCTGAAAAATGAAACAAACTTATGTTGCTTTTCTGTATATTTTTCTGTTTTCTATTTTCTAAATATTCAGAAAATAGTTTCCTAAAAGTTAAGCTATCCTATAGAACAGTAACTGAAGTCCTGTGGATTTATTCTTGAAAAACTCCTTTTAGGAAATTCCACCTTTTAAACAGTTTAATTAGTATATACTGGAATTGAGAAACTTCCAACATGAAGATAATTTGCCTTTGGCCCATGCAGCTTAGAGTAAAACTAAAATTAATTACCAACCTATATGAAGATGCATCATCACTTCATCATAATTTACATAATCAATTATGTATCAAAATTAGCATATACATATGTTTAGGAGTGCTGGTGGCATTGTAAGATAAGGACTGGACTACTAACCACAGGTCGGCAGTTCAAATCCACAAGCTTCTCCATAGGAGAGAGATGGGGTTTTCTGTTCTGGGAAAAATTTACACTCGTAGTAACCCTATAAAGGGTTAGTATGAGTCAGAACCAATTCAAAGAGACTTAACATCAACATATACATATACATATTGTTGTTGTTGTTATTAAGTACCATGGAGTCGATTCCAACTCATAGTGACCCTGCACAGGGTTTCCAAGGCTGTAAATCTTGACAGGAACATCTTTCTCCCTCATCTTTCTCCCATGGAACAGCTGGTAGTTTCCAACTGCTGACCCTGAGGTTAACAGCCCGATTCGTAACCACTACGCTCTGAGCTCCTTATATATGTGCATACGCATACATATATATATACGTCAATTTATTCTTTGGTGATTATGGTTTATTAAGAAGAACCTAATAAGGAAAGGCCAAAGCCATGATTAAGTATAGAGAAATATGATTGATATGTAAGAGGATAATGAGGAGGAAGTCTTTTCATTTGCCCTGAACATACAAGGAATAATATGAAGACGGAAGGAAAGTACCAAGAGGTAAAGCCCATCAATCAAATATTGCAAAAAAAAAAAAAAAAAAGAAAAATTTGGGTGGAGAATCCAAGAATGGAAAGCATCAAGAAAAAGGTAGTGTCTAAAAAGGGTAACTCGACGGCATTTAACAACAACAACAACAAAAAGGGTAAAGAAGGTTGCTTCTTTGCCTCTAGCCACACGACTAAACAAGACTCAAAAATATGTACACTGAGGTTAAGTGTGTCAACTGTTCAATATCTGTCACATCCTAACAATCAACTTATAAATCGATTATCATTACAAACAACCAGCTGGAAAATAATTTAACACGAGAGTCTTTGACTATATGTGATGTATATCAGAAGAGGGAAGCTGATGACGGACACTTTCTTCCTACTGCCTTCACAGCCTCTTTGATGTCCTTATTCCTCAATGTGTAAATGATAGGATTCAACATGGGAGTTACAACGCTGTACAATACTGAGATCAGCCTATCTTTCTCCAGTGAGTAAGATGAGATCGGCCGTACGTATGTGAAGATGGCACTGCCATAGTACAGAAGGACAATGACCAGGTGGGAGGCACATGTAGAAAAGGCTTTTCTCCTCCCCTCTGATGAGCGGATTTTCAAGATGGTAGAAATTATGTACAGGTAGGAAAGGAGAATACATAAGAAAGGAGTCCACCCAATGAAGACTCCGATGGAGAGCAATGCCAGCTCATTGATAGAAGTGTCCCCACAAGACAATATCAACAAAGGAGGGATGTCACAGAAAAAATAATTTATCTGATTGTTCCCACAGAAGGGCAGGTGGAATGTCAATACCGTGTGCACCACTGAGTTGAGAAAACCTCCAGTCCATGACAAGGCTGCTAACTGGCTAGACAGTGCTTTGTTCATAATAACCGGATATCTTAAAGGTTTGCAGATTGCAATGTAACGATCATAAGCCATTGCTGCCAAGAGGAGACACTCTGACCCTACAAACAAAATGAATGCAAAAAGTTGAAGCACACATCCTCCATAGGAAATACTTTTCTTCTGAGACAGAAGATGCACCATCATCTGGGGGACATTGGTAGTGGTATAGCAGATGTCAAGAAAGGCCAGGTTCCCTAGGAAATAATACATGGGTGTGTGTAGGTGTGGATCAACCACAGTAACTAAAATAATGAATATGTTCCCTCCCAAAGTACAGATATAAGTCAGAAAGAAGATGGTGAATAGTAAAAACTGCAATTCATTTAGGTTAGAGAATCCCAAGATGATGAATTCAGACAAAGCTGTTTGATTCTTTCCTTCCATGATGTTGACTGGTTTCCTTTTGGGAACTGGACAAAGGAAGGCACAGATTACAGTAATCATGTACAAAGTAGCAGTGGTCTGCAAAACAAGAAAACAAAAGTGTTACAAATACAAATCATCAACAGCTACAGCAAATATCAACCCAGAGGAGCAGTATTCCTTCGCAAACCACTACTTTGATATTTTTCTTTCTCTTTATCTCTCCCTCTACTCCTATCCACTTTCCTGTGTAGCTATGTGAAATAGTGTTACAGAAGTTCTTCACTTTTTGAAATATTTTACTTCCCCTTCACTGTATTTTAAACCTCACCTTCTACTTTTAAAGAGGAATTAGACCATCCGATTACTCATCCATTACTCATCTTATTCAACAAATATGTTTTGAAAATTTCAAACAAAATATTTTCTGGGATAAAAAAGAATTGAACAAAATCTTTTTTGAAAACAAATATGAGTTTAAGTCCTAAAAATAATATGAAATGTTCAGTGTTTGAAGTCTAAAAGAAGTCTATCTGGAAAATGCATGGGCAATGCATTAGGAGATAGTAGGATAAAAAAAGAAAAGGAAGCTCATTGAGCTCACTATTTTGTTTGTTCAGGCCAAGAAAATGGTCTGGTGGTTTAGACTAGAGTGGCGAGAGTTGAGATGGAAAGAAATGAAGGCATTTGAGAGATACTAGGAGATACAATCTATAAAATTTGTGTATGAAGTGAAGGAGAGGAGCAAAATAAAATCATCATTGACATTATTAAGTGCTTACTATGAAATAAACCCACCACCTGTCTGACAATTTGTTATACTGTGATGGCTTGCATGTTGCTCTGATACAGGAAGCTGTACCACTGCTATTTCAAATGCCAGCAGAATCACCCATGGTAGACAGGTTTCAGTGTGAGCTTCCAGATCAAGGCACAATAGAAAAAAAGGATTGGTGCTCTGCTTCCAAAAATTGTTGTTGTTGTTGTTGTTAAGTGCTGTCGAGTCAGTTCTGACCCATAGCGACTCTGTACCAAAAATTAGCCAGTGAAAATTCTATGGATCACAACCGAATGATGTCTGACTCACTTGCTTTGGACACACCATTAAAAGGGCTCAGTCACTAGAGAGGAACATATGTTTGGTGATCTGGAGAGCTAACAGAAACAAGGGAGACGCTTGGTAAGATGCACTGGTACAAGAGCTGCAGTGATGGATTTCAACATGCCAGTGATCCTGAGGATGACAAAGGACTGGGCAACATTACATTTTAGCTGAAATGATGACAGTTATCTGTCTGTCTATCTATCTTTTTGTCTATTATCTATGTTTCTATCTTTTACATACTTAATGTCATTTGCTTATCAAAGAAAGAAAGAAACCCTATAAAGTAGGTATATCAGACACATGTTATAAATACGATTAAAAATCTAAGCTTTCGAGAGGTTAAATAACTTGCCTAAATTACATAAAATATGAAATAATGATATTGGATTTTATATTCCAGTTTGTGTCTTTGAGCTTTCAACAACTGGATGTAGGATGGAGTCACCTACTCAAATGTAAAAAGCGGGAAGACTCCAGACCTGGCAAGAGGGGAGGGGAGATCATGGTTTTAGTGTTGATCATGTTGGGTTTGAAACATTTTTGAAATATCCAAGAGATTGTATCAAATATGGATTTGGCATTTGGTTCTCAGAAGAGAGGTATGTACCCAAACTCACTGCTGTCCATTCCTACTCAGAGTTACCCTACAGGACTGGGTAGAACTGCTCCATATTGTTATTGGTTAGTGCCATCGAGTCCGGTCTGACCTATAGCCACCTTGATAAGGTTTTCGAGGAGCAGCTGATGGGTTTGAACTGCCTACCTCATGGTTTGAAGTCCAGTGCTGATCCTACAGCACTATACCAGGAGTCCAGAATGTCTCCCTAGGGTTTCCAAAACTCTATCTTTATGGCAACTGACTGGCATATCCTTCTTCTGCGGAGTGACTAGTGTGTTCAAACCACCTACATTTTAGTTAGCATCAAACTGAGCCACTAGACTCCTTGAAAAGTGATGTACTAGAGATAAACTTATAATATGCCAGCACACTTAGGTTAATGGAAAGTAGTCAAATGGATGAGAAAAAAATGAAGGGCACATGGAGTGAAACATTTCAGAGTCTCCAGAACTAATTTGTGGGGCACAGAGATGGACAAAAGGAGTGAGAATCATTGAGTCACAGTCTGTGGAAGATGATGCTGTTCTCAAAAAGCTGCTCTGTAAAGACAGTATACCCAATTTTCTTGTCAGATTATACCTCATTTAAAAAAAAAAAAAAGTTATCCTGCTGAGAGTGACTGAGAACACAAATAGGACATTAGGAGATAGTAATAGCAGACCAAATCTTAGAACAGAGTAGTAGAAGAAACAACACTCCCTTTGCAGTGTCTGACATACTCGGAAGAAAACACCTTTGTCACCTATAATACCACCCAAGTCTTCTCTGCTCTATGATACTTCCTCCTTCCATCAAAACATATCTGATCTGTGTCCCAATCCCTTACGACATGCCGTAAAGTGACCAGATGAAATAATTTAAACAATTATCATTTTACTCCTCTAATGTTATTTGCCATGGTAGCAACTCGACAACACTCAATAACAACAACAACAGCAAAACACAAACTGGAGTCCTGGTGTGGTATTGTAGGATAAAGCACTAGACCACAAGGTCTGTTTGAACCACAAGGTTGGTGGTTGAAGGTCACAACCCCATTCACAGGGTTGCTATGAGTTGGAAGCAACTCAATGGCACTTTAACAACAACAACAATATGATAGTATAACTGACCGCCATATACTTTACAAGGCTATAAATCTTTACAGAAGCAGACTGTCACATCTTTCTCCCACAGAGAGAATAATAGGATTGAACCACTGACCTTTCAGTTAGGAGCCAAAAGTTTAACCATGTACCTCCCAGTTCCTAGAGAAGCAGAGGGGCACAAATCATTTGCATCACCCAGGGATCTCAACTAAAGGACTCAGGGATTCTTTATTCAAGAGAGCTCTGTCTCTAAAAAAAAAAAGAAATAGAAAAATGGACTTTACAAAACTTCGAAAACTAAATAATAACAAGCTGCATCAAGCACAAGGGCTGCTTATGTAAAAGGGATCCTAGTGTACACGCGATGGTGTAATTACAACTCAGGAAGCTGGGAGAACTGTGAAAATTAGCTTTGTGTGAATTATAATTTGCTAAGAATTGGTTTTATGTGACATATTTGGTCATAAATCTTTCAAGATGCTCACAGTAGCTAATCATTTTTTTTTAAATAGGTTGACACAATAGGCATTACATAAATTAAAATGATTCTCAAAAATAAATTGTCTAGTCCTTTCCTTATAATTGAAATTGCAGAGCAAGCATATACAATAACATAACAAGAGATAAATAGCTAGCATTCAAGAATATCAGATCTGCATAAAAGACAATTCTAGTGAGAGTCACACAAAAGTGTATTTCTGATAATATGCTCTTCAATACAATGCATTTTGGTCTCTATTAAAAATATATACAAAAATAAATACCCTTTTATTTAATAAAGAATCAACAAACCAGCTAATGGCCATTCTGAGTGCTGTCAGAATTGTCCACAATGAAGGAAACTCTGTGGTTCACACACACTCAGCCTACTCCTGCTGAGACTACCGAACAGACAATCTGATTATACCTTTCCTGGAGCCCATCAGGCCATTACATTCTTTGTTTTCATTTACTTTGTCTCTCAGCCAAACAGCAAGGCATGGAATGCATAGCTCCAATAACAATGGAGTTTTAATTAAACAATTTAAAAAGTACTTATACTTACTTAGCTATGATAGAAAATACAACAAAAGTGTAAAAGCTACATTCAGATACGGAAAGCCTGATGTGGGTTTGTTTTTATGAACACAAGAAAGTAACAGGTAATCGTCCTCAGAGAGTCTGTGCCTGAGTCTCCTCAAATAAGGGGTTTTCCAAATGAGTGCCAAGCATCTCCTCAAGCCCTGAAGGCCAATGCATGGGATTGAAATGGCCTAGGGCAATACCCTCTGGATGCAGAAAAACCCACATCTTGTGGGACCTATCCAAGGGCCCTGGAGACATCCCACGGGGACCTCTGAGCACAAGTCCTGAGAAGTCCTTAACTACTTCTGATTTCTGCCTCAAACCTCTGAGCATCGGATGTCCTCCAGTGGCTCAGCTGTCCTTACAACTCTGTTTCAGGCAAGCTTGTATGGAATTAAAACTGCTCTGGATGGGTCCTTCCTTCTTGGCCTATATTTGACAGATGAAAAGTATCCTGCAGGTCTCTAGTCTCTTGCTCTGTCACATCAATCCTTGGGCTCTAAAATTCCAGTATACACATCAAACTACCTAATGCACTCTCTTTTTCTCTCTCAGCTTCAGTCAAAAGGAACAACTGTCATTTCCTGCAGGATATGGGGGAAATTTTATAACGTACAAAATCTTACCAAAGAAATCCTCTTCAATCACCTAATTAATCTTATAAATGTTCACTTTTTTGCAAGTTATGCATAACTTCGTGACCCACCACTTTGCTTTTGCATGTGAGTAATGGACACATGTAGATTTGCTTTTTGCCTTTGTGGTCTCAACTGGAGAGAAGACATATTTAATGTTCTGTAACTTAGCCACTATTTTAAAGTTGGGCTTCTAAAAAGCTTTTTAAAAAATAAAATTGGTTGAGGAATGAAAATGTTTGGAGATAACTTTATCTACTCACAACCATTTCATTCTTCTTCTCCATCCATCTGAAGCCATTTCAAACCAATGTAGATCCTAATGCCACAGTTCCATCGTGCCTAAGTGCCATGTATCTAGGAAGATTTGTTACCCTGGAAACTAAAGAGAATGTAAGATTTTCTCACCCATCCCCTGGACTAGTAGTGGGTGTGAGTCTGATGGGACATCTCCAAAAGCAAATATTATAAGATAGGGTAAGGCTAATCTCAGCTAATTGTAAATTACAGAAAATTGATCTTCAAAGTCCTAATACCTTCTCCAACGGTACTTCTGTCACCCCTTGTACACTGAGAGACCTTTTACACTAATCTTTATATTGCTTGGTACTACATAGTTTTCTAATTTTTGTTCGTCTTGTGAGTGTGCCAATGTAGCTCATTATTGCTTTAATTTTCATGACTTGGATGGCTAGCAGTTTTGAACAGCACATTTGAGGATTTTTTTCTTAGTCATTTGGATTCCCTCTTCTATTCATCTGCATATGTCTATGCACATTTTCTTAATCAAGTTTCTATTTCTTTCTTTCTTATTCATTTGCAGGAGTTCCTTGTTTTAGACATCATCATTCATTATAAACTTTTGTTTTTGCAAATACCTTCTAGTAATCTGTCATCTCTGTATTAACTTTATCTACGATGCCTGTCATTGAAAAGACATCCCTAATTTCATCATACTAAAACACATAGCGTCTCAGGTTTAGAGTTGTATAGTTTCAGGTTTGTTTAAGAAGTCTTTCCTTTCTAGTGGAACACAAAGGTAGTCTCTTATCCGCTTATATTAGCTTTAAGTTTAAAATGTTGTTTCGTAAGGCATTGGAGTTTACCTTTCTACCAGGTGTAAGTCAGGAATCTAATTTTTCTGTTAAAATTTTAGCAATCTGGTTTTTTGAAACTGTTATAAAATTTTCACTGTCCTTGTAGTGTCATACCTATAAAACATTAAGTTGACATATAAACTCCATTGTAGTAATACGTAATATATTTTAACATCATGGAATAATTCCCTTCTTTCATTTTCTTCTAAAATTAATATAGAAAATCATACAAAAGCTACTTTCATAAAATATTTACTAGTTTATAAATTAATTTCATTAAATTTATAAACTATTTTGGGAAGAAATTGTTCCATTCTAGTTTCTTCAGAACCAAGGCATTGGATGGTTCTTCATTTGTTCAATTTTTTTATGTCTTTACACAGAAAATACTTTTTCAGTAGATATGTATATTTATTACATTAATTCTAGATATAAGAAAACTTTATTGTTACAGAAAATCGTTTCCTGTTTTATTACATCATTAACTAACAACATTGGTGAGCAGTTTTTCTATTGATTCTCTTTCTTTGTCTATATACAAGATCATAACATGTATGAACAAAATTCTGTCTCTTTTTGTGGTGGAGTAGGAGAAAGGAGTTAATATTAGCACTACGGTTGGGTCAAGTTTAGGCCTTGTTGTTGTTGTTAAATGCCTTAGAGTAGTTCCAACCCACAGAGACCCTGTATAGGGTTTCTGAGGAGCACCTGGTGAGCTTGAACCACCTACGTTGAGGTTCAAGTCACCTTTGCAATCAGCGCATTAACCCACAGCACCACACCAGGACTTCAGTTTAGACCTAGGACCTGGTTTACTTTTACTTGCTGATGTCCTTAATAATATGCATAGAATAAAGCTTCTGCTAGTAAAAACTGGTGTGGTTCTATCAGTTAATGCACTGGACTGCAAAGTTGATTTGAAGCAGTTCATTGTCACCA
>NW_006409064.1:126970-128380 GCF_000296735.1 Chrysochloris asiatica
AGCATAGTGGTTACGAATCGGGCTGCGAACCTTAAGGTCAGTGGTTCGAAACTACCAGCCGCTCCGCGGGAGAAAGATGAGGCTTTCTACTCCCGTAAAGATTTACCCTCTCGGAAACCCTGTACCGACTCGATGGCACTTAACAACAACAACAACAATGACTTACTCATTACAAATACCTTTTATAAGCAAAATAAACAGTGACTATACATATGAACCATGCCAAATAGAACAGAAAGGTACCAAATAGACTGTATCTGAGGAAAGATGATGGAAAGCTCAATATAATTAGTCAGTACAAGGCCAGGAGCCATCTGTGTAACAGATAGAATTGCTGATGTCAGATGGATCTTGGCTGAAAGCAAAAACACCAGAAAGATGTTTACCTGTGCTTTATTGACAATGCAAAAGTATTCATTGTACTGATCTTAACAATTTATAGGTAACATTGCAAAGAATGGGAATTCCAAAACACTTAATTGTGCCCATGTGGAACTTGTATGCAGATCAAGAGGAAGTCACATACACAGAATTAGGTGATAATGCTTGGTTCAAAATCAGGAAAGGTGTGCATCAGGATTGTATCCTTTCACCATGCTTATTCAAATGTATGCTAAGTAAATTATAAGAAACTGGACTATATGAAAAATGCAGCAGTAGGACTGGAGAAAGACTCATTAACAACCTGTGACATGCAGATGACACAACTTTGCTGGCTGAAAGTAAAGAGGACTTGAAGCACTTATTGATGAAGATCAAAGACTACAGCCTTCAATATGGATAAACATAAAAAAACAAAAATCCCACCAAATGGTACAATAAGCAACATCATGATAAATGGAGAGTTTTTTTTAATTTGTCAAGAGTATTATTGTACTTACATCCACAATTACCACCCATGGAAGTAGCAATCAAGACATTAAAGGGCATGTTTTAATGAGCTATAAAATTCCTCTTTAAAGTGTTAAAGAGTAAAGATGTCACTTTGAAGACTAAGGTGTGAGGTGCCATAATAGTCTCAAATGCTTCAAATGCATAAGAAAGCTAGGCAATAAATAAGGAAGACAAAGGAAGAATCCATGCATTTAAATTATGTTGTTTGAGAAGAATATGGAATATCCCATGGACTGCTAGAAGAATAAACAAATCTGTTTTGGAAGCAGCACAGCCAGAATTTTGAATCCACCACTCATCTGTCAGTTTGTCATACTGCGGTGGCTTGTGAGTTGCTGTGATTCTGGAGTTTACCAGCGGGGTCACCTATGGCGGACAGGTTTCAGATGACAGACTAGGAAGAAGGAGTGATGAACTACTTTTGAATGTTTAGTCACTGAAAACCTTATGAATAGCAGAGAAACACTGTCAGATATAGTGTTGGAAAATGAGCCCCTCAGGTTGGAAGGCACTCAA
>NW_006409064.1:153576-172471 GCF_000296735.1 Chrysochloris asiatica
TACTTCCAAAACAATATTGAAAAGGAATGGTGACAAAGGGCATACTTGTCTGGTTCCCTTTCACAGAGGAAGGCTTTCAGTTTCTCTCCATTGAGAGTGATGTAGGTTCTTGGTTTTGTATATATGCTCTTGATTATGTTGAGGAATTTCCCTTCAAGTCCTACTACGTTGAGTGTTTTTATTAGGAATGGATGCTGGATTTTGTCAAAAGCCTTTTTCTGCATCAATTGATATGATCATGTTTTTCTTTTCCTTTTTCTTATTTATATGGTGGATTACACTGATTGTTTTTCTAATGTTGAACCATCCTTGCATCACTTTAATGAAACCCACTTGGTCATGATGTATTATATTTTTGATATGGTGGTAGATTCTGTTGGCCAGGATTTTGTTGAGAATGTTTACGTCTATGCTCATGAGGGATATTGGTCTATAATATTCTTTCTTAATGATGTCCTTCCCTGATTTTGGTATGAGGGTTATGCATGCTTCATAAACAGTATTAGGAAGTTTTCCATATTTTGGAATAATTTAAGTAAAATTGGTGACAGCTCTTCCCTGAATGTTTGGTAGAACTCACCCCTGAAGCCATCTGGGCCTGGACTTCTTTGGTTGGGAATTTTTTTGATGACTGCCCAGTCCTGCAAGATCCTCATGGTCATTGTTAAGTTTGAGCCCACTGCTACTGCCACTGTGCCAATCCACCTCTTTGGGGGTCTTCCTCTTTTTCTCTGACCCTCCACATTACTAAGCATGATGTTCTTTTCTGTGTACTGGTCCCCCCAGATAATATGTCTGAAGTATGAGAGACAAAGTCTTGCCATCCTGGTTTCGAAGGTGCATTCTGACTGTACTTCTTCCAACATGGATTTGTTTGTTTTTCTAACAGTCCATGGTATCTTAATACTCTTTCCCTACACAATTATTATTGAGCTTGAGCTCTTTGCTGCTGCCACTGTCATTTGTGATATACTTCTACTTCAGAAGTATCTAACCATTCTCATCTGTGTCGGAAGCTCAGAATTCCTCATGGATTGCTTTTTCTATGTCTAAATCTTTTATTTTGTAGCTGAAATGGTAAATATTCTGTCAAATCAATCCACATCCTTGACAATATCTTATAATTATACTTCTGCTGGGTCCCAACTGAGAGACTTAGAAAGTTCAAACTTTCTTTTTTTGTAATACTGTCATCACAGAGTCCTTGTTGGTGCAAACAGTTAATAGTTTTACTACTAACTGAAAGGTTGACTGTTCAAACCCACCCAGGGGTGCTTCCAAAGAAAGAGCTAGAGATCTGATTCCAAAAGAAGTGCAGTTCTACTCACAAACATGGGGTTAACATGAGTTGTAATCAGCTCAACAATAACTGTTTTTGTTTGTTTAATATGCACAGTGTCATCACACTTATTGACAGAGATGAATCTTGCAACCTGTTCTTTGGTCATCTGATCAGCCAGAAGGAAGAAAAGAAGAAAATGATGACATTATCAGCCCAGTGGTTTGAACACTGTGGCTGTCTCTACTACTGCCATATGTCTGGGAGTTACCCAACATGAGTGACCCTGCATCTCTGAGGCTCCTGGAGCCAATTCACATTTTACATCAGCATAATCTTTAATGGTAGCCCTTTCTTTCATTTTGATATTGATTACTTATGCCTTCTGTCATTATAACTGATCAGTGTTGCCTGGAATTTTAAATGTCATTACCATCTTAAAGAACAAACAGTTTGCTTTGTAAATCTTCACTAGTACATGTTTACTTTGTATTCATTAATTCCTACTCTTATCTTTGTTATTTAAAATTCTTTACTTTCTTTACATTTATTTTTCTCTTCTTCTTTCTAGTTTCTTGAGATGGATATATATTTAAATCACCAATTTTTAACCTTTCTTCTTTCTAATATATGCATTGAAAGTTATAAATTTCTTATAGACACGGCTTTAGCAGAATCCCATAAATGTGGAATTTTGTCACCTCTCTTTAATTTCAAAATATTTATTAATTTGCAATATATTTATTGATCATGTATTATTTATCAGTATAGGTGTTAATTCCCAAGTAAATAGATGAGGTTTTTTTCATTACCTGTTTGTCACTGATTACTACATAAATTTCCATCCTTTAATTTAATAAGGCATTGTCTTTGTCTTCGTACAATTTATAGTCAGTTTTTACAAGTGTTCCATGTGGGAGTTGAAAAGCATTTTTATGTATTCTGCAGTTTTGAATCCAATGTCCTACGATGACCACTAGATCAACTGTAGTAATAATGTTGCTCAAATTTCTGTCTACATTGATTTTAGTCTGGTTATTTTATCAGTTATTGAAAGAAATGTAACTGTTTTGATTAGAGAATTTTTCTAGCAAAAAAAAAAAAAAAAGAATATTGAAAATATCAGATACTGTCAGAAGAACAAACAAATCTGTGTTGAAAGAAGTACAGCCAGGATGCTCCTTAAAAATGAGGATGGCAGGAGCTTGTCTCATACTTTGAATGTGTTATTGTTGTTGTTGTTGTTGTTAAGTGTCGTCGAGTCTGTTCCGACCCATAGCGACCCTGTACAGGGTTTCCGAGGCTGTAAATCTTTACGGGAGCAGAAAGCCTCATCTTTCTCCCATGGAACAGCTGGTTGTTTTGAACTGCTGAGCTTGAGATTCATAACCACTATGCTACCAGAGCTCCTTTGGTAAAGTACAGCGTTGTTGAAAAAGAGGAAGACATTCAACTAGATGAATTGACATAATGGCAGCAATAGTGTGCTCAAGCAACAATCATTGTGATTGTGGTGCAGGCTCAGGCACTGTTTGGTTCTGTCAGGCACAGGGTTACTATGAGTCAGAATCCATTCAATGGAAGCTAACAACAACACCAACATGCTTAGGAATAGTTGGGAGTTTTGAATTCTCAGTTTGGGAAATTTTCAAATATTGTTTACATTCCATTCTTTACTTAGATCTCAGAGTTCTCTGTATATTTCCTATTTATGTCAGGATATTCTCTGTGCTTTTTTCTCTAGAATATCACCCTAATCACTTATTTTGCTCTTCTATCAGGTTTAATCTGCTATTAAATTCATCTGTTGTTATTAAATACCATTGAGTTGATTCTGACTCATAGCGTTCCTGTACAGACTTTCCGAGGGAGTGGTTGGTGAGTTAGAACTGCCAACCTTGTGGTTCAAACTGACCTTGTGGTCCAGTACTTAGTCTACAGTGCACAGTTCCTAATTTGGATTCTTATAATTTTCCATTCTGGATTAAAAAAAAACTTTTTCTAGTTGTTTCGTTTATTTTTTGTTGCTAGTTATTTATTTTCCAAATTTGAAGTTTCATAATTAATCATTTCTAATTAATCAATTCTCTGTCCTAAGGACTAAGGTGTACCTGACCCAAGCCATGGTATTTTCAATTGCTTCATATGCATATGAAAGTTAGACAATGAATAATCTGTGTTAGAAGTGCAATCAGAATGCTCCTTACAAGCCAAGATGGCAAGATTTTGTCTCTTACATTTTGGGCATTTTAACAGGAGGGATCAGTCCCTGGAGAAGGACATCATGCTTGGTACAGTGGAGGGTCAGCAAAAAAGAGGAAGACCCCTCAACTAGATGGATTGACACAGTAGCAGGAGTAATGGGTTTAAATGTAACAAAATTTGTGAGGATGATATAGGAGCTGGCAGTGTCTCATTCTGTTGTGCTTGTGGTCACTATGAGTCTAATCGGCTCAACAGCACCTAACAACAGCAACGATTTTCTGGTTAATTTTTTTAAGTCTCGAATTTTTCTCTATGATCATTGTAAGAATATTTGTCATACAATATATTTTGAGTAGTTCAAGAATTTATAGTAACTGTGGTTGTGTTTCTGTTATATTTTTGTTCTGATTCTTTTCATTTTTTTTTTAAATCTAATAATACGTCTACTTATCCTTGATTTTGTGGTGGGCATTGTGATAATGCTACTTTTCACTAGACATAATTTTTATTTGCTTCTTCTAGGTGACCAGACATTACAGAAATAACCTTAATTAATTTTAGGATGTGAAATTTTCTGAGTCATCCACGTGATTCAAAGTCTAGCTATAGTCTAGGTAAAGACTGATTTATTTCTGGCTCAGTCTTATGATAGGGGTGTGGCACTTCCTATTCACACCCAGAAGCATTGTTGTGGTGGTTAAGTGTCATTGAGTCAGTTCTGACTCATAGTGACCCTGTATATGAGTGTTTCCAAGGAACAACTGATGGGTTTGAACCGGTGACTGTGTGGTTCAAATTGACCCTGTGCTTTATCCCACGGCACCACACCCCTAAGCATAGTGTCATGTATTAAGGATGTCCTCTTGACAAGCCCAGGATCCCACTGTTGACTATCTAATTTTACAAACTTATCAAAATGCTATTCAATCACTTCTTCAAAATCAACAAACATCCTGGTAAAAAGAATCCCAAATGTTAATTTCTCTTCTTATGTCAAGTCTTAGCCTGGTGATTTGTCACTTTTTATTCCACTAATATTTTTTAAGAAAAATTTTTTTAATGTTTCATATAGATTATTTTAGCACAGATGTTTGTACAAAGCAAATAGTCTATTTTTACTGTATGTGAAATTTTACTCTCATTTAACAATTAACTTTTAATTTTCTTGAAGGCATAGTAAAAATCAGTTCCTATAAGGTGGACAGTTTTGTAGTTTATAGAGTTTTCCTCAAAATAATAGAGCTTATACATCAAAAGTGAGGGAACTTGAAGCTTGCCACTTGTCCTCCATAACTTCCACATCCTCTTTAACATCCTTATTCCTCAAAGAGTAGATTATAGGGTTTAGCATGGGAGTAACAACACTGTACAATACTGATATTAGTCTGTCTTTTTCTCCAGTGAGTAAGCTGAAATAGGTCATACATATGTAAAGATAGAGCTTCCATAGTAGAGAAGAATAATGATCAGGTGAGAGACATATGTAGAAAATGACTTTTGCCTCCCCTCTGAAGAATTGATCCTTAAAATGGTAGAAATGATGTAAATGTAGGAAAAGATGATATACAAAAAAAGAGTCCAACCAATGAAGACTCCAATGGCAAGCAATGCCAGCTCATTAACTGAAGTGTCCCCATAAAACAAGATCAACAAAGGCAGGATATCACAGAAAAAATAATTTATCTGATTGTTCTCACAGAAGGGCAGATGGAATGTCAGTACTGTGTGCACCAATGAGTTAAGAAAGTCACCAGTCCACAACATAGCCGCTAGCTGACTCTACACAGTCTTGCTCGCAATAACTGAGTATCTTCAAGGTTTGCAGATTGCAACATAATGGTCATAAGCCATTGCTACCAAGAGTAGGAACTCTGATCCCACAAAGAAAATAAATGTAAAAAGTTGAGTTACATCACCCCCATAAGAAAAATTGTTTTTTCTTTGATAGGTGCATCATCATCTGGGGGACATGGGTGGTGGTATAACAGATATCAAGAAAAGCTAAGTTTTTCAGAAAATAATACATGGGTATGTGTAGATGTTTATCGATCATGGTCACCAAAATAATTAAAATATTTCCTCCCAAGATACAGATGTAAGTTACAAAGAAGATGTGAAAAATAGCAGCTCATTTAAATTGGAGAATCCCAAAATGACAAACTCAAACAGAGCTGTTTGGTTTTCTCCTTCCATAGCATGGCTTTGGTTTTCTTTTTGACATTGGAAAGAGGGATCTACAGACTTCTGTAATAATGAACTGCTCCAGCAATCATCTACAAAACAAGAAAACAAAAGCTTCAAAGATAAGAAAAATTATTTATCAACAGGAAAATCAAGTGTGGCTATAAAAATTGACAATCCTACTACCATCAACTCTGAGCTCTAGCATCCAGCATAAATATAAACACATCTATTCACGTATAGGTCAAATCCCTTAAAATGAACCGTATAGGCAGTTTTGAACTTTAAAGTAAACCAAAAAGACCATGCACATCATAAGGAAAGTCTGCTAATGAGAAGAATTAAGACCCATCTGCTTGTTTTCATGGCCCCTTAGAATCCTTTGTTAAATTTTCAAGAATTTTGTACGTCAATCAATTAAACACAGCCATTAGTACAAATGATATTTCATAAACCTGTAATTGAAGATATTATATTAAAATACAGGTAAACAATACACAAAATTCGCCACTTCCTAATCATTTACATGTAACTATTAGCTATGCTTTTGAGATGATCTCTTCTATTGTACCTGTAGGAAATAGATACCATAGTATTGTGTGATATTGTATAGCTCATCTCAAGTCTGTGTTCAGTGACACCATAGTGATAGCTTGAAACAGGCCATGGTATAAATATTTACATCATAGATTTGACCAAATGTTATAAATCATGGCATTGTTCATGGTTTTCTTGACTGTTTCAGTTTAGTATAGTGGATAAAATGTTAATGATGTGAATTAAATAGAAACTTGTGCCATATCTGTAGCTATCACACTGTGAATAACTCAATGAGCAGTGAGGCAGTTTTCTTCCAGTATTCAAAAAACTATTATTTACTGTAGTAAAAATGTCATTCATGCCTTGTTGTTGTTGTTGTTGTTGTTAAGTGCCATCGAGTCGGTTCCGACTCATAGCAACATTATGCACCACCTAACAAAACACTGCCCAATCCTGGGTCAACCTCACTACTGTTGCCACGCTTAAGTCCATCAATGCTGCCACTTGGCCAATCCATCACATTGGGGGGTCTTCCTCTCTTTCTCTGTCCATCCATCATACCAAACATGAAATCCTTCTCCAGCAACTGGTCACTCCTAACAATATATCCGAAGTATGAGAGATGAATTTTGGCCATCTTGACCTCTAAGGAGCACTCTGGCTGCACTGCTTCCAAAACAGATCAATTGGTTCTTTTGGCAGCCCATGGCACTTTCAGTATTCTCCTCCAACACTATACCTCAAAAGCATCAATTCTTCTACAGTCTTCCTTATTCACTGTCCAGCTTTCTCATGCATATGAGGTTATTGAAAATACCATGACTTGGGTCAGGCGCACCTTAGTCTTCAAGCTTACATCTTTGCTTTTCAACACTTTAAAAAGGTCTTGTGCAGCAGATTTGCCTAATGCAATACGTCGTTAGATTTCTTGACTGCTGCTTCTGTGAGTGTCGACAGTTGATCCAAGAAGAAATCAAGACAACTTCAATCTTTTCTCTGTTGATAAGAATGTTGTTTATTGGTCCAGTGGTGAGGATTTTTGTTTTCTTTACATTGAGATGTAATCCATACCGAAGGCTGTGCTCTTTGATCTTCATCAGTAAATGTTTTAAATCCTCTTAACTTTCAGCAAGCAAGGTTGTATCATCTGCATATCGCAGGTTGTTAATGAGTCTTCCTCCAATCCTAAGCCAAGGTTTTCTTCATATAACTCAGCTTCTCGGAATATTTGCTCAGCATACAGGTTGAATAAGTATGGTGAAAGAACACAACCTTGTCGCACATCTTTCTTAATTTTAAACCACTCAGTGTACCCATGTCCTATTCAAACAGCTGCCTCTTGGTCCATATACAGATTCCTCAAGAGCACAATTAAGTGTTCCAGAATACTTATACTTCGCAATGTTGTCCATATCTTGTCATGATCCTCACAATCGAAAACTTTTGCGTAGTCAATAAGGCAAAGGTAAACATCTTTCTGATATTCTCTGCTTTCAGCCAAGATCCATCGAACATCAGCAATGATATCCCTTATTCCATGTCCTCTTCTGAATCTGCCTTGAACCTCTGAAAGTTCTCTGTCAACGTATGCTAGTAGCCATTTCTGTATTACCTTTAGTAAAATTTTACTCGCATGGGATATCAAAGAGATTGTCCGATGATTTATGCATTCTTTTGGGTCACCTCTCTTTGGAATGGGCACAAATGTGGATCTCTATCAGTCAGACTTGTCTTCCAAATTTCTTGGCAGAGATGAGTGAGTGCCTTCTGCGCCGCCTCACTTTCTTGAAACATTTCAGTTTTTATTCCATCAATTCCTGGTGCCTTGTTCTTTGCCAGTTCCTTCAATGCACCTTGGATTTCCTCCTTCCGTATCATTGGTTCTTGATCATATGCTGCCTCTAAAAACGGTTGAACATTGACCATTTCCTTTTGTTACAGAGACTCTGTGTGTTCCTTCCATCTCCTTTTGTTGCTTTGTGCATCATTCAATAATTTTCCCAGAGAATCCTTCAATAACAGAAGTCGAGGCTTGAATTTTTTCTTCAGTTCACTCATCTTGAGAAATGCTGAGTGTGTTCTTCCTTTTTGGTTTTCTGATTCCAGATCTTTGCACATTTTCTTGTAATATTTAGCTTTATCTTCTCAAGCTGATCTTTGAAGTTTTCTGTTCAGCTCTTGGACCTCCTCATTTCTTTCATTTTCTTTAGCATCTCTACACTGAAGAGCAAGTTTCAGGGTCTCTTCTGACATCCTTTTTGACCTTTTCTTTCTTTCTTGTCTTCTTAATGATTTTTTGCTTTCTTCATGTGTGATGTTCTTGATGTCATCCCACAACTCTTCTGGTCTGTGGTCTTTAGTGTTTAATGTATCAAATCTCTTCTTCAGATGATCTCTAAATTCAGGTGGGATATATTCAAGGTCATATTTTGGCTCTCATGGAAGTGTTTTTCATTTTCTTCAGCTTCAGTTTGAATTTGAATTTGATGGTCTGTCCCACAATCTGTCCCTGGTCTTGTTTTCACTGATGATATGGAGCTTTTCCATCGTCTCTTTCTGCAGATATTGTCAATTTGATTTCTATGTCAATTTGATTTCAGATTGAAGAAGTTGGTAGAATTTTTCTGTTTCATCCTCACTGGCTTTAGTGGTTGGTGCATAAATTTGAATAATAGTGGTATTAACTTACCTTCCCTGTAGGCACATGGATATTATCCTATCACAGACAGCGTTGTACCTCATGACTGATCTGGATATGTTCTTTTTGGCAATGAATGCAATACCATTCCTCTTCAATTTGTCATTTCCGGCATATTAAACCATGTGGTCATCAGATTCAAAATGCCAATACCAGTCCATTTCAGCTCACTATGCCTAAGATATCAATGTTTCTGCATTCCATTTCATTTTTGATTACTTCCAATTTTCCCAGATGCATGTTTCATACATTCCATGTTCTGATTTTCAGTGGATATTTACAGCTGTTTCTCTTCATTTTGAATTTTGTCCCATCAGCAAATGAAGGTCCCAAGGGCTTTACTCCATTCATGACACCACGGTCAACTCTACTTTGAGGAGTCAGTTCTTCCCCAGTTTACTTTGAGTGCCTCCCAACCTGAGGGGCTCATTTTCCAGCACTATATCTGACAGTGTTTCTCTGTTATTCATAAGGTTTTCAGTGACTAAATATTCGGAAGTAGTTCCTCACTCCTTCTTCCTAGTCTGTCTTCGTCTGGAAGCTCATCTGAACCTCTCCACCATGAATGACCCTGCTGGTATTTAAAATACCAGTGGCATAGCTTTCAGAATCACAGCAACTCACAAGCTACCACAGTATGACAAACTGACAGATGAGTGGTGGCATTCATGTGTGAAATCCAGACATACAACTCCATTGTTTCACTTTTGTCTCTTTATTAACATAAAAGTATAAAGCAACATTCATGACATTCATCAATGATGTGCATGATTTATGCTTAATTAAAAATAATTCAAGCATTTATTCGTAGTCTGATTTTGTCAAATCATGACTGAATTTAAGTCATAGTTTGATTATGGATATAAGTATTCATAAAAAAAAAATCAAGGAAACCATTCCATGAGCATCAATTATCTATATAGAATTGACAATAAAGGGTACCATACATTTTATTATTATTCATAAATTGTATATAACATGTTTTTAATATTGGTTTAATTTCTATTAAATGCTGTGCATATGAGTATATATGTATTTTTCCTACCTCCTGGAAAGCCAGTTGTTACACACTTACTAATCCCCTATGGGCTACAGCTCTTGAAAATACTGTCTCTCTTTTTCTGCTACCTGAATGAGTTCAGAGTAGTAGAGAACTTGCCCAAAGTCACATGGCTAGCAAGCACCAGTGTGATGATTCCAAGCAAATTAGGTCTTTGAACAATGTAAGGTGATAAATAGGTCTCATTCTACATATGAATTCTGACCCATTGGTAGGAACTCTCATATAACTCTATATGGATAAATCCAATGAAGATATACCCTAACTCATAACTCATTGACTAATTTCAATCATGTGAAGGAAGACGATAGTTATAACATATGCCTTCTGTTTCTCATCCTATCATTTTTCATTCAATGATATGTTTTCTGTAACATAGTTTTTAAAAACCTACGAGTACAGCCTTTCTTTTTGTTGCTTTTGTCTTACTTCCCTCTCTTTCTCTCTCATATATACATATATATATATATGCATGTTATATATTTGCACCTGACTTTTAGGAGAAATCCCTACGAAAGGAAAATTATACTTACATAATGAGGATCTGATCAATAAAATTATCTTTTGATGATTGTCCTCCATTTTGCTACCAGGTTCTTTTGAACACCTCTTCCAAGTCATGAGGTCCATTGATTAATCAGATTCTGGTGCCAAAGTAAAAAATGCTGGTCACCAGACATCAACAGTAATCATAGTAGCCTCATGTTTATTTAAAATATGTAATAACTTCGTAACTATGTTAGTAAAAGGAAAAGATGCAAAGGTCATCAGAGCAAAAACAGATATCTTATTAGTTGAATACACAAAGTATCTTGATAATAGATTAAAAGATTTTCATTTGTGACAATATAAATATCCAGTTACTTACTTGTTGTTGGTGACTTTTCCCATGTCCCATGGAGACCTGGTTTGGCACTGTGGGTTTATGCACCAACTTCAAGGTCGGCAATTCAAGCTCACCAGCTGCTCCTCGAAAACCCTATACAGGGTCTCTATGGGTCAGAACCAACTCAACCGCACTTAACAATAACAACAAAGACATGTTATGATAAAAAACTGAATGTTTTGTAGAGGGTGTTTTCCTGATTGTAAAGCGATGTGAAAAGGAGAATTGTTCTTTTAAATTAATATACTAGATGAAAGTGAGCGTCAGTCACAGGAAAATTATTTTAATGTCTGCAGCATAAAAACTGTATGAGGGACATGCTTAGTTTATATCAGCATCAATAGGCTCAAGTGTGACAACAGTAGTGAGGTTGGCCCAGGATCAGGCAGTGTTTCATTCTGCTGTGTATGAGATCTCTCTCTAGGAGTCGATACCGACTCGATGGCACTTAACAACAACAACAACAACAAGCTAATTGACTTGGTTTTTCTTCTGATTATAAAAAATTGCTTTTGCTGTTAAGTGCAATCCAGTTGATTTTGACTTATAGCAACCACATATAACAAAGTAGAACTGTCCTTTAATATTTTCTAGGTAGCAATCTCTTGGAGTCCTGGTGTGATGTTGTGATTAATGCGCTGAACTGCCCAGTCGGTTTGAACTGCAAGGTAGGTGATTCAAGCTCACCAGTCATTCCTCGAAAACACTATACAGGATTGTTATTGGTTGGAACTGACTCAACGGTACTTAACAACAACAACCACAATCTTTAAGGAGAAGACTATTAGCTCTTTCACCTGAAAAGTAGCTATGTGGGTTCAAATTGGCAACTTTTTCATTAACAGACAAGTGCTTTACAACCTTTATAACTCTAGGGCTCCTACTATAAGAACTATTATTGTTGTTTTTTAAGTGCCTTTGAGTTGGTTCCAACTCATAGGAACCCTGTATGGGTCCTCCAAGGAGGAGCTGGTGTGTTTGAACCACCAACCTTGTGATTAACATTAATATGTTTATTGTAGAATGTGGAGAATACAGTAAAACAAAATCTTATAATAACCCATTATCCCAGCACCTTGCTGAGAACTTGCGTTTCCATTACATTCCCAGATGTTGATTAGGGACTAATTCTGAGAACCAGTAATATAACAGTGGTTCTCAAATGTTATTATACAGAAGAATCACCTGGGGATCTTGTTAAAATGTATTCTAATTCAGTACATCTGGGGTGAAGATGCAAATTCTCAACATGGGTTCTTGGGATCTGAGCCAACAGCTTGACACTGATTTGCCAAATTCCACAGCTTTGTGAGTCAACCGCTCAATTCTGCTTGAGTGAGGAGAATCCTCCAGAATGAACTCTGAACTGTGCATTGGGACTTGCCAATCTCCACAACCATGTGAGCCATTTTCCTGATGTCCCATGAGTTCTGGAAGACATTGCAGCAAATATCCAAGTCCTCGAACATGAGAAAGCACCCTGTGACGTGAGAAAGAATACTGAGGAGAGGAATAGGGGCTGGTATCGCTGGACCACAAGATTGGTTTGAACCACAAGGCTGGCATTTCACACTCATGGGTTCCTACTCATAGCGGCCCTCTATAGGATTTCTGAGGATTGGTTCATGCGTTTGAACCACAAACCTTGCAGTTCAAACTGACCTTATGGTTCAGTGCTTATGCTTTGTTGATGGGTAAATAATATAGGGTATTGGTTTTTAATCCAATCTATCAGTCTCTAACTCTCAATTTATTTATTCATGTTTGAAGTGACTACTGACTTGTTCTTAAATGATGATGAGTCAGCTCTGACTGTTCTGACTCCTAGTGACCCTTTTTAGGGTTTCAGAGGAGCAGCTGGTGGGCATGAACAGCTGACCTGTAGTTTGCTGTCCAGTGCTGATCCTACAGCACCATATTAGGAATCTATTGATATAGTTGGATTATTATCAAATATATTTGTAAATGGTTATTACCCTTGTTCTTGTTTCTTTTTTATTGTTGTCTTCCACTCTTTTTCTGCCTTCTCTAGGTTAAATTAAACATTTTTTATTATTCTATTTTCTCTCCTTTATTAGTACCTCCCACCACTTGTCTGTCAGTTTGTTTTGTTGTGGTAGCTTAGATATTCCTGTGATGCTGGATGTTATTCCACTGATATTTTAAATGCCAGCAGAGTTACTCATGATGGACAGACTTTATCAGAGCTTTCAGACTAAGACAGACAAGGAAGGAGGAGAGGAAGACCACTTCTGAATGTTTAACCACTGAAAACATTATGAGTAGCAACAGATCATTGTCAGATATAGGGGTGAGATATGAAAATATCATGAGTAAAACCAGATTATTATCAGATATAGTGCCAGAAGATGAGCCCCTCAGGTTGGAAGGCAGCTCAAAATATAACTGGGGAAGAACTGACTCCACAAAATAGAATTGTCATGATGATGTGACTCAAGTAAAGTTTCAATATGGAACTGAGGAATGTGTTGATGGGGCACAACTCAAAATGAGGAAGAAATAGCTGCAATTATCCATTAATAATTGGAACATGGAATTTATAAAATATGAATCTAGGAAAACTGGAAGTTGTCAAAAATGAAATGAAGCACATTAACACTGATATCTTAGGTATCGTTGTCATTGTTGTTAGGTGCAATCAAGTTGGTACCGACTCATAGAGACCTTATGCACAGCAGAATGAAACACTGCCCGATCCTAGGGAATCTTAGGTATTAGTGAGTTAAATGCACTGGTATTGGCCATTTTGAATCTGATCATATGGCTTACTATGCTGGGACAGATTGATAATTATTGGTGATTAAAATATAAAGGTTGGAAACAAAAAGTTGGAAAATAAGACCTTGGTGATAGAAATGATGCTGGAGATTGCATGAAAGAATTTTCAAAGATTAATAATTTACTTATTGCAAATATCTTTTTTAAACAATGCAGAAGGCAACTATACACATGGATCTCACAATATGAAATACACAGGAATCAAACTGACTATATCTGTGTGAAGACACAGTGGAAAAGCTGAATGCCATCAGCCAAAACAAAGAATGGGGCAGACTGTGGAACAGACCATCAATTGCTCATATGTAAGTTCAAGTTTAAGCTGAAGAAAATTGAAACAAGTCCACAAGATCAAAATCTGGCCTTCAACATATCTCACCTGAATTTAGAGAACATCTCAAGAACAGATTTGATACATTAGACACTAATGAAGAAGACCAGAAGAACTCTGTAGGATGACATCAAGAACATCATATAGGAAGAAAGGAAAAAGTCATTAAAATGACAGGAAAGAAGAAAAGACCAAAATGGATACCAGAAGAGACTCTGACTTTCTCTCCAGTGTAGAGAAGCTAAAGCAAATGGAATGAACAAGTCAAAGAGCTTAAGAGAAAATTCCAAATGGCAGCTCAAGAAGACAAAGTCAAGTATTACAATGAAATGTGCAAAGACCTGAGGTAAGAAAATAAAAGGGAAGAACATGCTCAGCATTTCTCAAGCTGAAAGAAGTGAAGAAAATTTTCAAACCTCAAGTTGTAGTATTTAAGAATTCTATGGAGTCTTGATGTGGTGCTGCAGGTTAATGTGCTGGACTGCAAAGTCAATTTGAACTGCAAGGTCAGTAGCTCAAGCTCACCAGCTGCTCCTCAGAAACCCTACATAAGGTCACTATGAGTCAGAACTGACTAAAACAACAACACATGGAGAAAATATTGAACGATCAAAACACATCGAAAGAAGATGGAAAGTATACATAGTCACTGTACCAAAAAGAAGTGGTCAATGTTCTGTTCAACCATTTTAAGAGGTAGCATATGATCGAGAGCCAATGATACTGAAGGAAGATACCCAAGCTGGCTTTTCTGTCACTCATTTATCATCTAGTGCATTGTTGCTGTTATTATTTTGAACAAACTACTATGTAAGAGCAATTAAGAATAAGAAAAAAATAGATTTTATTTTACTTTCATTTATTGCTTCTAAAATGTTTTCCTTTAGATAGGTTGATCTGAGTTTTTACCTATATCATTAAAAATAATAATATCAATTTGAATAAATGTAAGAAGCAAAATGATTTTTAAAGTGGCATATTCAGACCTTTGATATAAACAATTCCAGCTGAAATGCTTACAAATTATTATATTATTAGAGAATAAATACACTTGTAATAAAATATCAAAATATATAGGAAATAAGAATATTTTAATTTTTTCCCAGAGGAAAATAATGTCTATACTTTCTGCTAGGGAACTAGAGGACAATGTATGCTTTAGTACTGTTGGTAAGTGCTATCAAGTGACTTATAGCAACCCTGTGTAGCATTTTCAAGGAGCAGCTGGTGGGTTTGAATCACCAACTTCGTGGTTAGCAGTCCAGTGCTTAACCTACAGCACCACACCAGGATTCTACTTTTGGAGTACTTAGTTATAAAATCACAAAATAACCACAACTTTCCTATTATCTTCCTCTATTATTTTTCTTTATGTGTAATAAAACTCAATTTATTATTAGCCTGAGTTCCTAAAATATAAAAAATTGAATTTGATGCTCATTTGTATAACAATGAAAGCATTAATTTATATTATGTATAGCTTTCTCAATTAATTGGGGATGATTGGTAATTGTGAATGATTGGTAACATATAAATTGGACCACTTATTAGATATAATAAGCTAGTATATTTGAGAAAAAACTCTATAATCACTTTTGAAAATTGTCCTCCAAATCTTAGAAGAGCATGAAGTGAATTATTGAATAAGAATATGGTAAATTTTCATATTATAATACTAAAATAGAAATATAAAAAAGGAATAGCCGTGTAACCTTTATCTAATGTTATTTTACCCAATAGAGTTTGTTCCCTTAGCTCATTCAAACATAGGAGACTGCTTTGTAATAGGATTTCATCATCATTACAAAATGATCTGACAGTACAGGCCAAACTCAACATGTAGTATAATAATTATGAACATGTTATAGAGCTCAAGATGTCATACAGTTTTTATATTCTGACTAGAGACATAATGTACACCTAGTGAAGTTTCCTAAATCCCTCTCCCTTGTCAACAGTAGTAACTCTTCTAAATTATAAAGCATGTGCATTGTGTGCAAGTAATCAGCTTGTTCCCTCTGGAGGGCCTTATTCTGAACGATTCCTTCTAAACTGCTTGTTATGCAGCCTGCCTCTAAAGACAGAATTTGGTTGATGAGCCTTAGGGAATTTCTAGGAAAGCCCTAACTTCTGGAAATTTTCGTTAAGATGAGTTTAGTGTGACCTATGGACTTATTAAGCTCTTCAGAGTAAACTGTTTTAACACTGCAAAGAATTTTAATATTAAAGCATCATGGAAAGCAATTAACTTATAAGACACAATTGTGTGACAACACAGTTACCAGCTTCCTTTGTAATGAGACCCTATGGGACACACAATTACATTGTTTTACAATTGGCATTTTCCCAAATAGCTATTGTAATAACCTAATGATAGAAATTACAAAGCACTGGGTCTCCAGACAAAGCAGATGCCCATTACTCATGGTTAGTTTGGTCTCAGGAAGCAAAAGTCTTCAGCATAATCAGCCACTGTGGTCTGTGGTGTCACAGAAAGTAAAACAGGTTCTTTTCTCTCCTATCCCACAGAGGGATTCTAACTTCACAAACTCAAAATCTTCCTTTTCACTCTGACTAAGCTAGATGGGTTAAACTGGTGACATTTCAAAACTGCATAATTTTACTCGTTTGATATTCTATAGACTCTTGAACACTCTCTGGTCTTCTTTTAGAGTGATGTCACAGAGATTAAATGATTATAAAATTTGTAGTCAGGGTGCCTTGATTTATAATTCTAGCTCCATTATTTACTAACACTATCTCCTTAAACTAGTTACTAGCCACCCCCAATTTCTCATTTCCCACAGCTGTATAACCAAGATAACGGCATCAGATTTAGTTGAGATGATCCAGTAATTCCACTCCTAGGTGTATACCCGCAAAACTTAAAGGCAGAGACCCAGAGACTCACCAATGCTCATTTCAACACTGCTCACAGTAGCCAAAAGGTGTGAACCTTATGTGCCACAAAGAAATGAATGGATAAGCCAAGTGCAGTGCAGTTATACAATGGAATACTACTGAGGCAGTAGGGGACACGAAGTCTTGATACCAGCTACAATAGATATGAAACTTGAAAACGCTGTTGTCACCGTTGTTGTTAAGTGCTGTTGGTCCTGACTCAACTACCCTAATAGGGTTTCTGAAGAGCAGCTGGCGAGTTTGAACCACTGACCTTGTTGTTAGCAGTCTAGTGCTTATCCACAGCAGAGCTCCTTGGCAACATTATGCTGAATGAAATAAACTAATCACAAAGGACAAATATTGTATGATTGCATTGATATTAAAAGACAAGAAAAAGCAAGTGTACAGAGGGTGAAGTTTATTAGTGGTTACCAGGGCTGGGAGAACCAACTTCATAGCACTTAACAACAACGAGGGTTGGGAAAAAGGAAAAAATGGGGTGATGGTTAATAGTGATGAAAAAAATCTCATTGATTAAGTGTAGTTTTGCATAGCCAATTGTTGTCATTGCTGTCAATAAGTTATACATCTATAAAGAGTTTGCTTGGCAAAAGTTGTATAGTAGATATACGTACGACAATGTCACACACAGAAAAGAGTAGCTGCTGAGGCAGCTTATGGGTTTGGTTATAGAATTGGAGGTTTCGGATCATGTTTCATAGGACCTCTCAGTTAATTGGGCTAATAATGTGTTGAATACTTCTGCCCTACCTACAAGTTTGTTGTCAAGTGCCTGGGGTCTTAAAGTTTTGCAAGCAGCCACCCAAGGCATGACAATTGGTTTCTACTCACCTGGAGCAACAAAGGATTTGATCAAATATTCCATAGAAAAATCCTGATCCAAAGGGACAAAATACAGAACAAAATTTCAGATTCTCATGTACTCCAGACTTCATGGAGCCCTAAAGGGTGGATGAACTCTTTAAACTACTGCCCTGAGAAAATCTATAAATCTTAAACCAAATATATCCTCTGTTGTTAAGTGTTATCAAGTCAGTTCCAACTCATAGCAACCTTGTGTAAGGATTCCAAAGAGTGGCTGGTGAGTTTGAACTGTCAACAAACCAACCTTAAGGTACAGTGCTTATCCTATGGTATCACACTAAGACCCCTGTAGTCTTTTTAAAACCAAACAAAAATTTAGCATAACGGGTATTAAAAAATGGCTGCCTTCAGCATTATACTTTTTAAAGAACTATCTGTTTGGGACCATAGAGAGCAATGAGTTTATGTGTATGGGATATAAATAACTGCACAATTCAAAGAATGAAATCAGTGTCACTGAAATCTACATGTAGAAGCATGTATAATTGTTTTGCTATGTATACTCTCAACAACAAATTAAAAGAAGCGATATTTTACCACAAAAAAAATTTTTAATTGAGATTAATAGACTTAAAACCAACTAAAAACAGTAACTAAAACATTTTAACTATAAGTATCTGTTTTATATTACCATGTTTTATGAAATACACGCTTTCTGCATTAATATACACAACTTTTCAATAGCGTCCAGGTACAAATACTAAAATAGTTTCATTGGAAGGTAGCTATATGTGGCTATATCATTCTAAAAAGAAACAGTAATAGCTTTGTATTACTAACTGCTTATTAATATCTATGCTTATATTTCCCTCAATTATTACAGATAATTATATTTCCATTTTGTGCTTTTTTTTCATTGACTGTATCAGACACTTTTTTTTCTTCTACATATATGTGCATTAGTAGTTTGTCACTCTTTCTTCCTAGTCTGTCTTTGTTAAGAAGTGGCAAAGAACAAGGCACCAGGAATTGATGGAATAAAAATTGAAATCTTTCAGGAAAGTGAGGCAGCACAGGAGGCACTCACTCATCTCTGACAGGAAATTTGGAAGACAACTGTCTGGCCGACTGATTGGAAGAGATCAATGTTTGTGCCCATTCCAAAGAGAGGTGACCCAACGGAATGC
>NW_006409064.1:173636-180921 GCF_000296735.1 Chrysochloris asiatica
GGTGAGGTTGGCCCAGGATCGAGCATTGTTTCGTTCTGCTGTGCATGGGGTCGCTATGAGTCGGTTCCGACTCGATGGCACCTGACAACAACAACAACATATGTGCATTACCAGAAAATAATTTTTTTAGCAGGAAGTCACTTCTTAAATGTCAGAGGTTTTGTTTTTATGTTTTTACTCTTCATAGTGTACAATAAGGGGTCTACCAATAAGGTGACTTTATTCTCTAGTATTTAGATCAACTGATATAATAAGTTTATTGAGGTGAGGTAAACATACATAATACTTGCTACTGCCCATATATGTATTTAAACATGTGCCTTGGGCCACTTTTCTCTCACACAAATGATGACCTGATGTTCTACCTGAATCTTTGCCCACTGGAGATATGTCCCCTCACCATTATTTTCCAGGGATCTCCTGATTTCAGCTTAAGTACAACAGCAATTGATTCTCAGTTCACCATAAAAGAAAGCCAAGTCATCTGCAAACTAATTCCAAGCAATTTTTCTTCTTGGTCAACTGAACAAGATAAATCCCTTATAAGGCCCTAAGAATATGTTAAGGGCTAGTTGTTGGTGTAACTGAGGTAACTGACAAAGGGGTTTGGGCAACTTGTTTGTGTGCTTAATATGCCCTCTGGTTATGCTACAGCCAATTTCAGATATGCCGCTTCCTTTAATGTTCAATTGCTTTTACAGTCATGCAAACTAGAAGCACCTAGTTTGTGATGAGAAATTCACTTAACATAGTCACTTGATGTTCCATGATCAAACGCTCACACCCACATGGAAAAAGACATTGAAAATCATGTAGAGTCCTGGTGTGGCACTGTGGGTTAATGCTCTGGACTGCAAGGTTGGTTTGAACCACGAGGTCAGCAGTTCAAGCTCACCAGCTACTCTTCGGAAACCCTATACAGGGTCACTGTGAGTTGGAAGCTACTCGACAGCATTTAACAACAACATAACTACCTAACTTTGCTCCAAACCCCTAAGGGTCTATGCTCCAACTCTTCATTAGGGTTTTCCAGATACAACTAGCATTATGAGATTGTTGTTGATAAGTGCCATTGAGTCAGTTCCTGACTTATAGTGTCCCTATATAGGATTTCCAAGGAGCGGCTAATGGGTTCGAACCACCAATTTAGTAGTCCCACACCAGGACTCCTTTCTGAGCTAGCCTAGATTATATGGCTCTAAAAACAGGACTAAGTATGCCAGAACTTGGATTTGCTAAAAATCTATAATTCTGATGTCCACTCAGTTTCCTAAGGACCTAATAAACAGGTCAGAGAAGTATCCCCAAATTTGATTTAATGTTGACTTCAAAACTCAGAAAACGCCTGCCAAACTCCCTGCATCTTACTTAGTAACAAGAAGAGCAAGAGTCAGTAAGATGTTATTTTCATTGAAATGATATAAGCATGTATCAGACCACTGAACCTCTCTAAAAATTTTACCAATTCAGAAAGTCTATGAATCTTTGAGAATTTATCATCCAGTCTTTGGAACACATACTTCTTACCAGAGCATCCTGCCACTTGTTGTTAGGTGCCATCTAGTCAGTCCAACTCATAGTGACTCTATCCACAACAAACAAAACACTGTGCCATTCTCACAATTGTTGTTACACTTAAACCCATTACTACTGCCACTGTGCCAGTAATTCATTTAGTGGGTGTCTTTCTCTTTTTCACTGACCCTCCACTTTACAAAGCATAATGTTCTTTTCCAAGGACTGGTCCCATCTGAAGACATGTCTAAAATATGAGAGACGAAGTCTTACCATTCTGGCTTCCAAGGAACAATCTGGCTGTACTTCCAATACAGATTTGCTTGTTCTTCTGGCATACATGGTACTTGCAATATTCTTCCTCAACAACACAACTCAATTGCATCTATTCCTTATTAAGTGCCCAACTATCACACGGATATGAGGCTTTGAAAATATGTTTGTTGCACCTGAGTCCTCAATCAGAGTCTTTAAACTGACATCTTTGCTCTTGAACACTTTAAAGAAGTCTGTGTGACATATTTGCATAATGCAACATACCATTTGATTTTTTTTTTGGCTACTGCTTTCATGAGTGTTGATTGTGGATCCAAGCAAAATGAAGTTTTTGACAACTTCAATCTTTTCTCTATTTATCATGTTATTTACCATTCCAGTTGTAAAGATTTTTGCTTCCTTTATACTGAGGTGCAACCAGTACTGAAGGTTGTGGTTGTACATCTTCATCAATAAGAAATTTTAAGTCATCTTTGCTTCCAGCAAGCAAGGTTGTATCATCTGCATATTGCAGGTTATTAATGAGTCTTCCTCAATATTAATGCTCTGTTCTTCCTCAGATTATTTTTTCAGCATGCAGATTGAAAAAGTTTGGTGAAAGAATACAACCATGGCATGCACCGTTCCTGATTTTAAACCACTCAGTATACTCTGTTTCTATTTGAATGACTGTCTTTTGCTCTATACATAAGTTCCTTATCAGCACAAGGTTGTGTCATCTGCATACCACAGGTTGTTAAAGAGTCTTACTCCAATCCTAATGCCACATTCTTCTTCATATAATCAACCTTCTTAGATCATTAACAAACTGCGATATGCAGATGATACAACCTTGCTTGCTGAAAGTGAAGAGGTCTTAAAATAGTTAATGGTGAAGACCAAAGATAACAACCTTCAGTATGGGTTACACCTCAATATAAAGAAAACATAAATCCTCACCATTAAGCCAATAAATAACATCAAGATAAATGGAGAAAGGACTGAAGTTGTCACAGAGTTTATTTTGTTTGCATGCAGTACCAACAATCATGGAAGCAGCAGTCAGAAAATCAAACAACACATCACACTAAGCAAATCTGTCCCAGAAGACCTCTTTAAACTGTTCAAGAGCAAGGATGTCAGTCTCAGGACTAAGGTGTGCCTGAGCCAAGCCATAGTATTTTCAGTAGCTTCATATACATATGAAAGTAGGACAGCGAATAAGGAAGACTGTAGAAGAACTGATGCATTTGAGCTATGGTGTTGGAGGAGAATATTAAAAGTACCATGGACTGCTAGAACAACAATCAAATCTATATTGGAAGAAGTGCAGTCAGAATGCTCCTTAGAAGCCAGGATGGCAAAACTTCATCTCTCATATTTTGGGCATATTATCAAGAGGGACCAGTCCCTGGAGAAGTGCATCATGCTAGGAAAAGTGGAAGGTCAACAAAAAGGAGGAAGACCTCCAATGAGATGGATTGGCACAGTAGCAACAGCAGTGAGCTCAAGTTTAACAACGATTGTGAGATGGCGCAGGACTAGGCAGTATTTCGTTCAGTTGTGCATAAGCTCACGATGAATCAGAACTGACTTGATGACCCAATAACAAAAGCATGAGCACAATGAAGTGTGCTGGAATACCCATTCTTCACAATGTTACCCAGGGCTTGCCATGATACACACAGTCAATAAAACACAAGTAAACATCTTCCTGGTATTTAAAGCCAAGGTCCATCTGATATTAGCAATGATATCCCTTGATATCCCTTGTTCCATGTTCTTGTCTGAATATAGCTTGAATTTCAGGAAGTTCTCTGTCTGTTGCAACCATTTTTAAAATTATCTTTAGTAAAATTTTATTTGCAAGTGATATTAATGATATTGTTCAATGATTTCCACATTTCATGGAATGGGCACGAATATAGAACCCTTCCAATTGTTGGTCAGATAGCTGTCTTCCAAATTTCTTGGCATAGATGATAGAGTGCCTCCAGTGCTGCATCAGTTTGTGGAAATTTTTCATTTCAATTTGTATCCCATCAATTCTTGCTAAACTGATCCAATTAACATGATGCTACCAATATTGTGAACCAGTGATACCTTCTGCACTATTTCCAGATGGCCAAGGCCCCTTTGTTTTACTTTGTGACAGAAGCCAAAGAATTTATATAGCCCTGAGACAAAACTATAAATGTTGTCATGGATTGAATTGTGTCTCCCTAAAATATGTGTCCACTTGGCTGAACCATGGTTCTCAATATGGCAGTTTTGTAATGATGTAACATAGTAGTCATATGATGCTCACCTATGATAGGACCTGATGCAATAAATTAGTAAGATGATTAAGGGTGGGATGTAACATCCGTGATCCCATCACACCCTGCTTTAATGCAAAGGGAGTTTCCCTGGGAAATAAACTTGTTGTTAAGTGTTGTCGAGTCAGTTCCCGTCCATAGTGAACCTGTATAGTGTTTTCAACGAGCATCTGGTGAGCTTGAACTGCTGACCTTGCGGTTCAAACTGACTTTGCAGTCCAGCTCATTAACCCACAGCACCACACCTGAACTCTGGGATGTGGCCTGCAACATCTTTTACTTACAAGAGATAAAAGGAGAGAGAAGTTAGCAGAGGTCAGAGGGACCTACTACCACCAAGAAAGAAGAGCCAGGAGTGGAATGCTTCCTTTGGACCTGAAGTCCCTGTACTGTTAATGTTAAACACCTAGATCCAGGGCAATATTGATGCTAAGACACATGGAGATAGTCAAGGAATGCTGGACTTATAGGTGTTAACAGAAGACAAGGACCTTTCTCGGGAGTCAGCACTCTGAATTTAGATTTCTAGCCTCCTAAACTGAGAGAAAAAGTTTCTGTTTCCTAAGGCCATCCACTTGTGGTATTTCTGTTATAGCAACACTAAATGAGTAAAACAGATGTGTACTGTTTTTCTTCCCAAATGTATACAAAGTCTCAAAGTGGTTGTACATAAAATAGCCAATCACTGTCTCCCTGATTTCAACTCCTATCAGTCCTCATTTGCCATTAAATGATGGTCACACTGGCTATCTTGCTTGTTTCTCAAGTATGAGAATTACATTTCTCTTTTAGTATATTTTCCTTTCTTGTTGCCTTTCTTTAAAATGTTGTTCTTAGATGTCTACAGAGTTCAATCCCTCACTTCCTTCAGGCTTTAGTTGAAATAGCATATAGACTAGCCTTCTCTAACAACACTGTTCCAACGAGTGACCTTCCTCATTCCTCTCTACCTGCTTACCTTCTTTTAGTTCTCCATAGCACTTAATTTTACCACCCATCTGTCAGTTTGTCATACTGTAGTGAGTTAATGTTGATATGATGCTGGAAGCTATGCCAGCAGCATTTCAACTACCAGCAGAGTCACCAGCGGTGGAGAAGCCTCAGAGGACCTTTCAGACTAAGATATATTAGGAAGAAAGATCTAACAATCTCCTCTCCTTCCTAAAATTAGCCATCCCAAACCCCATGAATTACAACAGAATATTGTCTGATATAGAGCTGGAAAATATATAAGTTGTCTGATACAGATTGGAAAGCTTGCAAAATACACAGAGGTCACAACAATGGACTTGAGTATACCAGTGATCATGAAGATGATGCCAGACCAGGTAACATTCCATTCCGTTCTGTTGTGTATGGGATAGTCATGAGTTGGGACTGAATGGATGGCAGCTGACAGTAGTACTTACCCCAACACATGTACTCATGGATTTGTTTTTTGTGTGTCCCTCTACTATACTAAATTTTAAGTTTGATGATATTGTGAACTTTGTTTTTTTTCTTCTATGTTTCCTAGACCTACTGTCTGATACATAAACATGTGTGTCCATAACAATCTCTTAAGTAAATGAATGGATGAATAAAAACTGAATTATTATACACAAATCAGTGTAGAACATAGGTACAAGTGGCATAATTTCCAAAGAGAAAACTGAAAATCAGGTAGAATATTCATTTATTACAGAATATGGGGTAAAAGTCTAAATGAAAACCAAATATAAGTGGCATCAGTCCTTGGGTGCTACTGGCAGTCTGCAAGCAAAAACTTCCTCCTAAAGATTTTCTTAAGAGCCCGCATCACTTCTTTGTTCCTTAGGGTGTATATCAGTGGATTCAGCACTGGAGTGACTGCACTGTATATGATGGCCACCATCCGGTCCTGAGCCATGGAAGAGGCTGAGGCAGGACGAATGTATGTGAAGCCCACAGGTCCATAGAAGAGACATACCACCATGAAATGTGAGGCACAAGTGGACAGAGCCTTATGGAGCACACTGCAAGACCGGTGATTGAAGAGAAGGAAGCCAATAATGTAAAAGTAGGAGAGAAGAGTAAGGAAGAAAGCTCCCATGGATATGCCTCCGGTGACAATGAAAAGAAGCCATTGGTTAAGTAATGTGTTGTTGCAGGCCAGTTCCAAGAGAGGCTTGACATCACAGAAGAAATGATTGACTTTCTGAGAACGGCAAAAGTTCAGGTGTGCAGTCATGACTGAATGCATCAAAGCATAAAAGAAGCTGATAAACCAGGCTACAGCTGCTAGCAGAATACACGCCTGGGGATTCATGATGACCATGTAGCGGAGTGGGTAGCAGATGGCCACAAATCGGTCAAAGGCCATGACAGCTAGTAAGATGGCCTCTGTGCTTCCCAGGAAATGGAAGAAATGGAGTTGAGCAATGCAGCCTAGGAAGGATATGGCCTTCCGAGTGGAGAGCAGGTTTATAAGCACTTTGGGCAGTGTCACTGAAGAGTAGCAAATGTCCAAACAAGAGAGATTTCCTAGAAAAAAATACATTGGGGAGTGGAGTTTTGGCTCCAAAATAACAATCACTAATATAACTCCATTTCCAACCAAATTTATCAGGTAAATGATGAAGAAAATCACAAAGAAGAAAGACTGCAACTCCTGAATACTGGTCAGTCCAAGTAAAAGAAACTCATTCACCATAGTGGCATTCTCCATTGCTATGGGGAACAAATATAATAGTAAAAATTAGTTAGTTTGTTTTTTCTGAAATTTGAATTTATACTGTGTTAACTGAAGCAAGTATACCATTTGGAAGAACTTAGGGATGAATTTGGTGGTGCCATGGTAAAGCACTCAGTTATTAACCAAATGATCAGCAGCTCCAACCCACCAGGTGCTCTATAGGTAAAAGAGGTGGCAGTCTGCTTATGTAAAGATTTACATACTTGGAAACCCTTGGAGCAGTTCTACTCTGTCCTTTAGGATTGCCATGAGTCAGAATCAACTCATGGACAACAGGTTTGGTTTTCTTTGGGTAGGGATGAGCAACAATGTTTAGAATGATCATAAATGCTGGAGCTAAATTTACTTACTACAAAATTAAGGAAGACTAAGCAGCAGTCAAGAAATCAAAGGACGTATTGCATTAGGCAAATCTGCTGCACAAGATCTTTTTAAAGTGTTGAAGAGCAAAGATGTCAGCTTGAGGACTAAAGTGTGCCTAACC
>NW_006409064.1:182516-189794 GCF_000296735.1 Chrysochloris asiatica
AGCAGGCTAATTTTTAAATTGATAATTTTGTACGGCCTGTGAATAATATGGTAGAACCAAGGTTCTTCGTCCCTGCTTTACAAGGACAGCTAGGGCTTGCCAGATGTCAAAAAGAGTGCCCAGAGCCCTGAAGATCTGGTGATTAAAGAGAAGGGAGAGAGGCTCAAAACATAGGCAGCAACCCTACTCACAAGCGTAGATTTCTACATACCTCCATCAAGAACAGTAAACCAAGGGAGGAGTTGCTATGTTGTCGGGATTGGAGTCAGTGCTATGTAACAAAGTGTGTATGAACTGTTGACTGGAAAGCCAACTTGCTCTGTAAACTTTTACTTAAATTACAGTTACAAGCTGAAATTAAAAAAGAAAAAAGAAAGAAAAATTACGGAAGACTAGTACACATGATGAATGCTAACCCAATAATGCTGCCCAGCATATTATAATAAATTAGACAGATGGAAAGAGCACATGACCATAACCTTATGTTTGACATTAGAATTGTTTAGACTATTTCTAAAAACCATTACAAAATGCTTGTGAATTTTAAAAAAGAAAGGGAATAGTTATTCAGCTTATAAATCTGTATTTGGCCAGGAACACAGATCTAGCCTATTGGCAATTTCCCTGGCTCTCCTGAAATGCATAAAGCAAGAGGAGATTAACACAAAAACCTGAAATTTTAAGCTTTCAGTGAGACTAAGAGACACAAAAACTAACAAACTTGAAAGTGGAAACAAAAATAATAGCATAACCTAAGAGTCAAAAATTGCACCATTGGGAAGAGGCCAGAGTCATAGCTGGGGGAACCTAGAATGATGAGGGGGCTTAACAATAGGAGAACTTTTAAACACAAACACACAAACATACAAAATCTAGCCCCAGAAAAAAATAATGTCCCACAGTGAGTGGAAATTTCTAAAGGGAAAAATTAAAAACAGCCAACAGCCATGGCCCAAGCACCAAGATAGAAATATATATATATATATCCCTGTACTAATAGAAGGGGGAGTTAATGAATTGAAAAATCAGAAAAACATAGTTTAAAGTAAATTCCCAATAAAATATCTTCACCAAAAGGTGACAAAAGTCAGGAAGTAATAGTCAAATTCACAATCATAACAACTGAAGAATCAACCAAAAAGTCAGTAAGGATCTAGCAAATCTGAACAAGACAATTTACAAATTGACTAATTAACATATACTGAGCACTGACCCTAAAAAGAAAAGAACTTAACATCAAGTGCACATAGCACATTTGTAAAACCAAGCAGATGCTGAGTGTTCAAAAAAAAAATTTTTTTTAAGCTACAAAATGTTGTCAAACATGAAAACTTTCAAGGAATGTTTTTTTGACCATGATATAATTAGAAAGCAATAGCTAAAAGGTATCTAAAAGCTTACATAGTATTTGAAAGTGAACAATATACACCTTATTTCAAATCAGAAAACTAGCAATGGTCTACCATTATATATATGCCCAATAATGAAGTTTTATGTTGCGATGCAGCTTAATGCCTTAGAATATAAAGTCAGTTTGAACTGCAAGGTCGGAGACTCAAGCTCACCAGCCACTCCTCCAAAACCCTATACAGGGTCACTGTGTGTCAGAATCAACTCCACAGCATCTAACAACAACAACAAATATACACATAAATAATTATTGGACAAAGGGAAATTAAAACAGAAATTATAAATTTTTTTTAACTGAATGACAATGAAGATAAAATATATCAAAGTTTATGGCATACAGTTAAAATGATAAACAGGGAAATTGTGGATCATAAATTTGTATTTAAGGAAAGAAGAAATGTTGAAATCAATAAGCCAAACTTCCATTTCAAGAAGCTAATAAATAAAATATAAATAAATGAAGCCAGCAACTGAAACCTAAAGTAAATAGAAGTAAGGAAATCATAATATTAATTATTAAAATATAAAACAAATATGCAAGAGAGAAAAAAAGTCAAAAAATTAGTGCACAGCTTCAGCAAGACTGTTATCATGCTTAAGGAAAGAGGCCCAATCTCAAATTACCAATTGAAAAGACAATATTGCTACCGATTCTGTCAATGTTAACAATTACGAAGTTCTTATGATTATCTGTTTGCTAGTTCATTTGCAAATGAAGATGAAAGTTGAATATGTTTATTATAATATTCAATGCAACCACTATAAAAGTCATACAGACTTTTAATATAATAAAATACATTATAAATTAATGACTTTTAATAGAATAAAAAACATCATAAATAAATGAAGATAGATTCCTAAAAATGAAGATTAAGACCCAGAGGAAACAGGTAAAAAATGTAATAAAGTATCAGGCTTAAGTTCTTAAATAATTGTCTTAAATATAAATGACCTCATTACAGCAACTGAAAAGAAAAGGAGAGTTGGCACATTTAAAAGAAAATATGACCCAACTATAGTCAGTTAAAAATGAAAGGGTGAAAATGGGTATATCATGGAAATATTTTATTTTTAAAAGCAGGACTATCTATATTAATATTCAACAAAATTGATTTCAAAATAATAACCTACTAAGGATAAAGGGCATTACACAATGACGAACTAATCAAATCCCCAGAGAGACATAACAGTCCTAACTGTACATACACCCAGGACTCTCAAAAGACAGAAAGCAAAAACGGATAGAGGCAAAAGGAGAGTTAGTCAAATCTGCAATTATAGTTAGAAGCTCAAGACTCCCCTCTCAACAATTCCCAACACTATTAGAAAATCTGCAAGAATGTAGACTTTCTGAACATCATACATACAAGGGTAAGTAAAAAGGTAATGCTACAAAGTCATAGAAACCTTTTTTAAAACAAAATATCAACATGTAAAGCTATTATTTCTTAACATATCCTCCATATCTAAGTCTATGCACTTATGAAAGAGATGTTTTCATTTCCAATCCTGCCCAGAAAGAATTCTGTGCTCTGACTTAAACCACATCCAAAGCAACAGTTTTCAAACACTCAAGGGACTCAAATCCTGTTCCCTTTTAAGTATTTTTTGAGTTTAGAGAACAGAAACAAGTCTGAAGGGGCAAGATCAGGGATGGAGGGAAGATGGAGTCCAGTTTCCCAATGAAATTCTTATAGGATAGCTCGGTCCTGTGCCAAACTCACAATTGTTATGCTTGAGTACCTTGCTGGCACTATTGTGCCAATTCATCTCTTTAGGTCTCCTCCTCTTTTTCACTGACCCTCCAATTTACAAAGCAGTCTCCAGGGACTGCTTCCTCCTGATAACATGTCCAAACTATGTTATCTTTCAAAGACAAAGTCTTCTCATCCTGGCTTCTTAGTAGTATTCTGGTTGTACTTCTTCCAACACAGATTTGTTTGTTCTTCTGGCAGTCCATGATACTTTTAATATTCTTCTCAAACACCATAACTCAAATGCATCAATTCTTTAATCCTTATCAGTACATATTTTAGGTCTTCTTTGCTTTCAGCAAGCAAGGTTGTGTCATCTGCATGTCACAGGTTACTAGTGAGTCTTCCTTCAATCTTGATGTCACATTCTTCTTCATATAATCCAGCTTCTCGAATCATTTGCCCAGCATATAGATTGAATAAATATGGTGAAAGAATATAACTCTGACACACACCGTTCCTGATTTTAAACCACTCAGTATCCCCTTGTTCTATTAAAACAACTGCCTCTTGGTTTATGTACAAGTTACTTTTCAGCACAATTAAGTGTTCTAAAATACCCATTATTCACAATGTTATCCATAGCTTGTCATGATCCACACAGTTGAAAGCCTTTGAGTAGTCAATAAAGCACAAGTAAACATCTTTTTAGTATTCTTTGCTTCAGTCAAGATCCATCTGACATCAGCAATAATATCCCTAGCTTCATGTCCTTGTCTGAATCCAGCTTGAACATCTTACAGTTCCTTGCCAATGTGCTGTTGTAGTCATTTTTAAATTATCTTCAGAAAAAATTTTATTTGCATTTGATATTAATGACATCCTTTGATTATCTCCACGTTCCATTGGGTTACCTCTCTTTGGAATGGGCACAAATATGGATCTCTTCCAATCAGTTGGCCAGATGGCTGTCTTCCAATTTTCTTGGCATAGGTGAGTTGAACGCCTCCAGTGCTGCATCACTTTGTTGAAAGATTTCAACTTGCATTCCATCAATACCTAGAGCCTTGTGTGTCACCAATATCTTCGGTGCAGCTTGGACTTTATTCAGTACCACTGGTTCTTGTTCATATGCTACCTTTTGAAATGGTTGAACATCGACCATTTCTATTTGGTACAGTGACTCTGTGTATTTCTTCCATCTTCTTTTAATGCCTTCTGCATCTTTCAATATTTTGCTCATAGAATCCTTCAATATTACAACCTGAAACTTGAATTTTTCTTAAATTCTTTCAAATTGAGAAATCCTGACTGTGTTGTTTTGGTCTTTGCACATTTCATTATAATACTTGACATGTCTTCTCAAGCTGCCCTTTAAATTTTTCTGATCAGCACTTTGACTTCCTCATTTCTTCCATTTGCTATAGCTTCTCTATGCTCAAAGGCAAGTTTCAGAGTCTCTTCTGACATCCATTTTGGTCTTTTCTTTCTTTCCTGTCTTTTCAGTGACCTTCTGCCTTCCTTACTACCTTTTAAAAATGAGGAAGTACATTATAGTGATTGGAAAAATATTATTGGCACAATTTTCCTGGCTGTTTTCTTTCTTTTTTTTTGGTCTCACTGATGCAGTTTTCAATCTTCTCCGGAAACAGAAGAGGAAGGAACATTTATTAACTAATTTTATGAGACCCGTATCACTCTGATTCCAAAAGCAAACTGACCCACTGCCATCAATTCAATTCTGACTCATAAGGAACCTATTGAGAGTTTCCAAGGCTGTAAATTTTTATAGAAGCAGAAAGCCTCATCTATCTCCAGAGGAACAGCTTGTGGACTTGAACTTCCAACCTTGTGGTTAGAAGTCGCATGCTTATTCTACAGCACCACCAGGGCTTAAAACAAACTAAGACAGTCTAAAACAAGAAACTACAGTCCAATATCTCTCATGAATATAAATCTAAAATTTATCAATAAACCATTAGCAAATTGAAGCCAATGTATAAAACTAAGCATACCTATGATTGTGTGGGAATTATTCCCAACATCAAAGGCTATTTCCGCATTTAAAATTAATAACTGAAAAGAAAAATCATAACCATGTCAATTTTCACTAAAAAAAAAAAAATATTGACAAAATTCAATACCCATTCATGATAAAAAAAACTCTTGAAATTTTAGGAAATTAGAAGAATTACAGTAATTTGATTAAAACATAACCCTATATCTGCAGCAAACCTCCAGCTAATATCAACTTAAAGCTGAGAGACAATGCCTTCTCCCTAAGATCAGGAATGTCCAGTCTCATCACTCTCAAATAACGTAGGTACTGGGAGTCCTAGTCACTTCCGTAAGGAGAAAAACGAAAAGAAAAGGTATACATTACAAAAAATGAACAAATAAAAATGCCGTTATTTTATATAATTATCTACATTTTTAAAATGCACCCCATAAACTATGAAAAGTTAGAGAATATGTGAGTTCTACAAAGTTGCAGGATATAAGACAAACAAACAGAAAATAATTACATTTTTATATACCAATAATGAATGAACATGTAAAGCTAAAATTAAAACACAATTGCATTTATGACCACTCAAAATTTTTTAATATTTTGATGAAAATATGACAATACAGCATAGAATTTTATGTTGGAGATTTCAAAACATTAATGAAAGAAATCAAAGAAGTTTAAAATTAATATGGAGAGATATGGCACGTTTGGAGTCCTGGTGTGGTGCTGTGGGATAAAGCACTGGACTACAAGCTCAGTTAGAACCACATGGTCAGCAGTTCAAACTCACCAGCCACTCCTTGGTGTATACAGTTATTATATAGAAAGTTATACAGATTATATATAGAGAGTTACACAGGGTCATAATGAGTCAGAACTGACTTGACAGCACTTAACAACAACACCATGTTAATGAAAAGAGTCAACAAAGTAAAGATATCAATTCTCTGCAAATGGATATATAAGTTTAAAAGAGTTGCTATCAAAAACCTCAGGAATTTTTTTTTTGTAGATATAAGCAAGATTATTCTAACATTATATGGTCAGGCAAAGAAACTAAAATGTTTAAAATAATTTTGAAAAAGAAATATAAAGTGGAAGAAATCTGTTTACCCCATCTAAAGTCTTACTATAACTACAGTAATCAATACTGCGTGGTATTGGCAAAGAGACAGACAGATAAATGCAACAAAATAAAGAACTCATTAATAGACTCGCTCCTGGTGTGACGCTGTGGGTTAATGCACCGGATTGCAAGGTCACTTTGAATAGCAAGGTCCATGGTTCAAGCTCACTAACTGCTCCTCGGAAACCTTATATAGGGTCAATATGAGTTGTTACCGACTCCTGACCCGACAGCATTAAGAACAACAGCAATAAACTCACACAATACACCTAACTGATTTTTGACAAGGCTACAAAAGAAATTTCATGGAGAATTTTCTTTGCAACAAATGATATTAGAGCAAATTGATCATTTGTCATAAAAAATAAACTAATAAACAAACAAACCTTGACCTAAACCTCATATTTTACACAAAAATAAACACAAAATGGATCATGAACAACTGAATAATATAAAACTATAAATCTTGAAAAAAGAAAATCGAAAAAGATCTAGGATCTAGAGGGATAAGCAGTTCTTAACTTGACCTAAAGCACACCCATTAAACAAAAAAAACCCTGAAAAATTGGACCTCAGCATAATAAAACAGCTATTGCTCTGGTAAAATTCCCTGTTAGGAAAATGAAAAGATAAGCTACAGATTAGTAGAAAATATTTCCAATCAATAAGACAAAGGACTAGTATCTATAATACAAAAAGAACCTTCTAAACGACAGTTAAAAAACAAAGGGGAAAAAAAACAGAGATAAAGAAATTTAAGCCCATTAAAAAATGGGCAAATGGCACGAACAGACATTTCACAGAAAAAGATACATAAATGGCAAATAAACACATGGAAACATGTTCAACGTCATTGTCTGCAGTCATCCACTGGTCGCAGAAACAGGTTTAAACACATTTTGTTTGTCATAAATCCATGCATGTGTGAACTGGAAGCCTTGTAGCAATTCTTTCTTACTTACCCTCATCTGTATCATAGCATTTACTTCACAATTTTACAGTAAAATATTAGAAAGAATTTAAATATTAAAAGCAAC
>NW_006409064.1:193714-194366 GCF_000296735.1 Chrysochloris asiatica
GATGGAAGGAATACACAGAATCACTGTACCAAAAGCAAATTGGCCAATGCTCAACCATTTCAAGAGATAACATATATCAAGAGTCAATAATACTAAGGAAGATATTCAAGCAGTACTGAAGACACTGGTGAAAAACAAGACTCCAGGAATTGACAGAATATCAAAGGAAATGTTTCAACAAACTGATGCAGCACTGGAAGGGCTCCCTTGTCTATGCCAAGAAATTTGGAAGACAAATACCTGGCTATCCAATTGGAAGAGATCCATATCTGTGCCCATTCCAAAGTAAGGTGATGCAACAGAATGCAGAAATCACTGAACAGTATCATTAATATCACATGCAATAAAATTTTGCTGAAAATAATTCAAAAATAGTTGCAGCATTACAGGGAGCAGCCAGAAATTTAAGCCTGAATTAGAAGAGGAACTCAAATGTGAGATATCATTGCTATAGTCAGATAGATTTTGGCTGAAAGCAGAGAATACCAGAAAGATGTTCACTTGTGCTATATTGACTATGCACAGACATTTGACTGTGTGGATCATAACAAACTATGAAGAACATTTCAAAGAAAGGGTATTCCAGAACAATTAATTGGGCTCATGAGGAAACTGTATGTAGACCAAGAAGCAGTTGTTCAAACAGAGCAAG
>NW_006409064.1:196056-197769 GCF_000296735.1 Chrysochloris asiatica
AAAAGTAGATAAAATAGATGAGTGGGACATACTAAAAATTAAAAACTTATGTGCATCAAAAGACTTCACCAGAAGAGTAAAAAGGGAATCCACAGAATGGGAAAAAAATATTTTGCAACGACACATCAGACAAGGGACTCATTTCTAAAATATATAGGAAACTACAACAAGTCTATATGAAAAAGACAAAAAAGCTAATTAAAAAATGGGCACAGGACATGAAAAGACACTTCACCAATGAGGAAATCCAGTCAGCCAACAAACTGTCATTTTGCTTGTCCCTCATTGCTCACATGTTGTTGGTATACACCATCCAATCTATTGTGACTCATAGTGACTTTATATAACAGAATAAAACTAGCTTATAGAGTTTCTAGGCTGTAGTCTTTATGGGAGCAGATGGCCAATTCTTTTCTCTAAATGAGTGACTGGTGGGTGGGATCCACAGACTTTTGGTTAGCCATTGAGTGCTTAATCATTTTTCTTTCTTACCCACCTTAAATTAAACAATGTGTCTGTATAATTCCTAGCATACACCCTCAAGACCCTTGACAAACTTGTACTTAAGTCCTCATCTTCAAAATCCAAACTACTCTCTACTTATTTCATATCTATATCTTTGTAGCTGAGCTTAATTGGAGAAACACACAAACATGCTCATTTGTCATGTTTTCCATTCTCCTTCTACTCCAAACCTTTAACTCTTCTCTTTCAACCACAATCTCAGTAAATGACTTTGTTTCCTATTTCTTGTAGAGACAGTGAGAGAACTTCCTCCCAATATATTTATACATATTTTATAGCTGTACCCATATTTTCTACCTTCACTCCATTTACAATGATTTAATGTTTAAGTCTTCTGCTAGACCTTGTGTGATGATGCTATAGAATAAGCATTGGATTGTTAACCACAACATGGGTGGTTCAGACCCACCAGCTACTTCTCCAAAATCCTATACAAGGTCACTGAGTCGGTAACAACTCAATGGCAATTAATAACACCACCTCTGTGAGAAAACAGTCCTTCCACTTAAATGCAGGATTCCATTTATTTTTATCTTCTCAAGAACCTTGCTTTAATTATTCTCTCCTTCCCATAAAGTTTCTTCTCTACCACTTTACCACCTGCGTTCCATTTCTCTACTCTCCTTTTTTGACTCTACTCTACTGGTGTGGCGCTGTGGCCTAATGCGCTAGACTACAAAGCCATTTGAACTGCAAGGTTGGTGGTTCAAGCTCACCAGTTGCTCCTTGGAAACCCTATACATGGTCACTATGGGTCAGAATCGACTCGATGGCACTTAACAGCAACTGTTGGTGGTTCTTCTCCATCTGTGTTCTCTTAACTCTACACTAATCAGAATCTGCCTCCACCTTTTCAACAAAATTTATTTTTAAAAAGTCATCATTGTAAAATCAAAAGATGAAGTCACAATTTTCATTTTATCTGATCTTTCAATAATGTTCTCAGTATTTGATTTCCAGTATATCATACTCTCCTGGTATTTTCCCTCCTGTTTCATCAGCTGTTCCTTCTATTTTCTTTGTTTATTTCTCACCCTCTGCCCATGTTTTAACTTCTGAGTATCCAGAGCTTTGTGTTATAAGCCTTCTCTTTTTTATCACTTCTCTTGATAATTTCAAGCAGTATAATGGCTTTCTACACAATCTCCTCTATGTTGTTGTTGTTAGGTGCCACCGAGTTGGTACCAA
>NW_006409064.1:224691-235216 GCF_000296735.1 Chrysochloris asiatica
ACCATTCTCCAGGGACTGGTACCTCTTAACAATATGTCCAAAGTATGAGAGATGACATCTGGCTGTCCTGGCTTCCAAGGAGCAGTCTGGCTGTCATCATAGTAACCTCTTCCAACACAGATCTATTTGTTCTTTTGGTATTCTATGATACTTTAATATTCACCTCCAACACCATAACCAAAGGCATCAATTCTTCTGTGGTCTTCCTTATTCACTGTCTAGCTTTCTCATGCATATGAGGTTATTGAAAATATCATGACTTGGGTCAGGCACACCTTAGTCCTCAAGCTGACATCTTTGCTCTTCAACACTTTGAAAAGGTCTTATGCAGCAGATTGGCCCAATGCAATACGTCATTTGATGCCTTGACTACGGCTTCCATTAGTGCTGATGGTCAATTTAAGCAAACTGATGTGTTTGACAACTTCAATCTTTTCTCCGTTGATAAGGATGTTGTTTGTTGGTCCAGTGGTGAGGAGTTTTGTTTTCTTTACTTCCAGGTGCAAGTCATATTGAAGGCTGCAGTCTTTGATCTTCATCAGTAAGTATTTTAAGTCTTCTTCACTTTCAGCAAGCAAGACTGTAGCATGCTCTATACCTCCTAGAGAAAAGAAACACTAATAATAGACCTAAATTAAAAGATTTTTAAGGTTGACTAAGTCATTGTTCTTAACAGCCTTAATATGTAACAGTCTTAATTTTGTAAAAATTTTGTAAAACTCTGAGGTAGGGATCATGTAAACAATTAAATGCTCCCTTAGAACATTATTGTCATGGCAACAAAATTTTCATTAGAACTAATGGTTGATATATGATTTTGTCTCTTCTTTTAAGTGATGCTGAATCAAACTTCAGTCACTGAATTTATCCTGCTGGGAGTGACAGAGAACCAGGAGCTGTGGCCTCTTCTCCTTGTGATTTTCTTAACCATCTATCTTGTCAATGTGGCTGGGAATGGAGCTATCCTGATGGTTGTCATCTCTGATCCCAAACTCCATTCGCCTATGTATTTCTTCCTGGGAAACCTATCGTGTCTGGATATCTGCTACTCCACAGTGACACCGCCAAAGATGCTGGAGAATATCCTCTCTATAAACAAAGCAATTTCTTTTGTGTCCTGCATAACCCAGCTTCATTTCTTTCACTTCCTGGGCAGCACAGAGGCCATGTTGTTGGCTGTGATGGCCTTTGACCGTTTTGTGGCTATCTGTAAACCACTTCATTACACTGTTATCATGAATCATCAACGTTGTACACTGATGGCTAGCACAGTCTGGGTCATTGGTTTTTTCCATGCCCTGCTGCACTCCATAATGACTTCCAAGTTGAACTTCTGTGGTTCCAACCATATCCATCACTTCTTCTGTGATATTAAGCCATTGCTGGAGTTGGCTTGTGGGAACACCGAGCTCAACCAATGGTTGCTCAACACTGTCACAGGGACCATTGCAATGGGTCCCTTCTTTCTCACACTTCTCTCCTATTTCTACATAATCACCTATCTGCTCTTCAAGACCCAGTCTTTCAGCATGCTTCACAAAGCACTGTCCACATGTGCTTCCCACTTCATGGTGGTTATTCTTTTCTATGCTCCTGTTATCTTCACTTATACTCGTCCTGCCTCAGGCAGCTCCGTGGACCAGGACCGAATCATTGCCATCATGTACACTGTGGTCACACCTGTACTCAATCCACTCATCTATACTTTGAGGAACAAGGAAGTGAAGAGGGCCTTGACTAGAGTGGTCAGGAGGAAGTTATGAATGAAGGAATCCAGAGAGTTATTCTGATGTATAAATATGCTGTGAATGAGAAAGATGAGATTTGAATTTATACTGTTTCTCAAATTGTTTAGAATATGTATCAAGGTGGAAACTGAATAAAAGAAATATAAATGGTAAAGTCCAGTGTATCAGGTTGTTGTTGTTAAGTGCCATCGAGTCGTTTCCGACCCATAGCGACCCGGTATAGGGTTTCCGAGGGTGTAAATCTTTACGGGAGTAGAAAGCCTCATCTTTCTCCCGCGGTGCAGCTGGTAGTTTCGAACCGCTGACCTTAAGGTTCACAGCCCGATTCGTAACCACTACGCTACCAGAGTGTATCAGGTAGTTATTGCTAAATGCCATCAGCTGGATTCTGATACATATTGACTCTGTATAGGGTTTTCAAGGAACTCCTGGTGGATTTGAACTGCCAGTTTTTCAGTTAAAAGTCCAGTGCTTATTGTACAGTGCCACAGCAGGAATCCTAGTAGTAGTAGGTTGTTGCTGTTAAGTGCTGTAGAGTCAATTCTGACCCATAGCAATCCTGTATAGGGTTTCTGAGGAGCAGCTGATGAGCTTGAACCACTGACCTTGCAGTTCAAATGGCTTTGCAGTTTGCCACATTAACCCACAGCGCCACACCAGGGCTCCAATAGTAGTAGGTAGGTAGTATAAAAGAAACTTGAAAAAGTTGGGCACCAGCCAGAGATCCTTCATGTTGATTGGTTTTGAAGATACCAGCTGATATAATTAGATATATATTTCATTCTGTTCTTGTATAAAATCAAGTATATAAATATGCTGTTTTACCTATGTACTGTGTATATAGATACTATTTATGTTTATTTATTTGTGTGATATATTTAGGTTATCACATTTAATGTCAGCAAAAATAAATTGGACTCTTATATTTTGGAGTTTTCTTAGGTTCATGATTGCTTAATTGATAAACCAGTGCTAGTTCACATGAATAAAGAAGAATTCTTAAGTGTGTCATGATTTTTTGTTCTTCAAACAAGGAGACAAATCAGTAATTAGCACAAATATATTATATTCATTAATTAACAGAAATAAAATAGCCAAGGGTTTGTCTAAAGTGGTCTGACACTCCGGTCTTCAGACATCTTCTAAAAGTTAGCTGGCTCAAAGGCAATAGCGAATGTGAATGAAGTCGCACAATTTGGGCAGGGTAAATACGTACACAAGAAAAAGGGTCCATTTTGGTAAACATTATGAAACATATAACTTTGTCTGAATAATCATAAAATATGTGTGTGGCTACATACGGTATATATGTGTAAAGAAAGGTATGTAGTGTAAGTGTGCACATATAGACATATGTGGGCTGCATATACAGTTACATGTGTGGGCTGCATATACAGTCAGATATGCATTGCTGAACATCCACTACACGTTCTGTGAAATAAGACATCATGCAAATAGGATGCTATGCGGACACTGTGATATCCAGGCAGTTCCTGTACAATCTGCAGTTAAATCACTGGAAGTCTGCTGTATTAATGCCTGATGGGAGCCTGCCTGACAAAGCCTGAGAGCTGTGTTCCCTGATTACAGCAGTCTAGACTTGCCATGTGTGCACTGGTCCAGGCAGGAGCTGTGTCAACAGCTGGATCAATACCTTGTGCACATCCAGATGCAGGAGATTAGGGTGCATGGTGGGTGAGGGACACAGAAAGATGGCCTCAGGCAATTTGCAAATGGTGCCAGCAGCAAGACTTACAGTGGTGACCCTGGCTTCTGTCACCTGTGGATGCAACTGTTTCCTGATCATGTTTAGCTTCCTCAGAACAAAGCCAAGATCCAGGGTCACCCTGGGCCTCACTGGCACCACCATAACTTGTTGGAGGTGTAAAGCACCTTTAGGCAGAGGTGTATGGGTGAAATTGGTTGCCTTGGGTATTTATCAGTACAGCTAAAAAGCTTTGTAACACTTTCTGGAACAGGACAGAGTATGGCTGGTCCAAGAGGTCCAAAAGAACCACAGGGCTGAGGAACCAAGAGGCAGAAGGCAAGGAGAGGCCTGCCTGTGGGCACAGTTGAGAAGAGTCTTCTCTGATCCTGAAATGTAACCTGTTACTTCCCTAAGCACCTCCATAATCATGGGTATTGTCTGTAAGTCTCTGTGGGCATTTCTATAAATTATCAAACTCAACAGAAAAGGAGAGTGTTATGGGAGGAATGGCTGGTGTCAGAGTTGGTAAAAATATTGCGAGAGGAGGTGTGTCTGACTTCCACATCATAGGACTTAGCCTTGGACTGATGCTGATGAGTTATTCTCTCTTCCCCTTGTGAAGTTAGAGGAGGTCAGATTCCCCTACCAAGCCATTTCTACACAACTGATTGACCAAGCGCAGCATGATTAATGTAATTGATATGACTATACAAAGGAACTTCAAAAAGTTCATGGAAAATGAAATAAAAAACATAATGGAGTTTTTTCATGAATGTTTTAAAGTCCTTTTGTGTTGTACAAATGAAAAACAGAAAATTGACAAATATGTTGTATATGAAGGTAAGACAAAAAGTATAGCTACAAACAATGTGCTGCTGGTGGGGGTTATGTGCTATGGAGTTGATTACAACTCAAAGAGACCCTGTATGGGGTTTCTGAGGCTGTAAATCTTCATGAGACCAGAAACCTTCATCTTTCTCCCACTGAATGGCTGGTAGTTTTGAACTGCCAACCTTGAGGTTAGCAGCCTGAGTCATAACCACTACACTACCAGAACTTCTTGCTACAAAGTAGTAGAAACCTTTATTAAACAAAATATCAAATTGCGAAGCTATTGTTTGTCAACATAGCCTCCATCTAGGACTACACACTACTCAAGGCATATTTCCATCTCTTCTTCCAGAAGATTTTCACACTCTTTGATTTATGTCTTGTCAAGACAGCAATTTGGGTACCCTTGAGGACACAACGTTGTGTTCCTTTTAAATGTTCTTTGAGTTTGAGGAAGAAAATTTGTCTGAAGGGATCAGGGCTGTAGAGTGGATGAGTAAGGTTTCTCAATGACATTCTCACGGACATCTCTTGCTTATCCTTGAAATGAGTAGTAGCATTGTCGTGATGAAAAAAATTCCTCAGCAGGACTTTCCTGCCCTTATTTTCACCAATGAGGTTTTTAATTTTCATATAACCTCATAATAAAACTAAGAGAAAATCTATCAAGATCACCCTCTGGTGATCAAAAACAGTCACTATAACCTTCCAAACTGAAGTTTTTGACTTGAATTTCACCAACACAGCAAATGACCTCAGAACATCCCATTTTGATTGGGCCTTGTTTTCTGGATTGTAATGATAAATCCAAGACGTATTCCCAGCCATGCCGTGTTTACTTCATAATACTGTTTGTATTAACGTCAATCTTGCTAAACAGACTGGTAAAAGACTTTTGGCATCCATCATGTTAATCACTTGCTAAGTCTAAGTTGTTTGCTTAAAACTGAAAATGTTGAACTATGTGAGATTTCAACTTCAATAACTAGTGCATTAAATGCTAATTCTAAGATCTTCTTTCACCGATTTCTGGACTTCAGCTACAATTTCTTCCATTCTTCCAATTGATGGTCTTCCCTCTCATGGTTTATATTTGAGCTCTTCCTAACCTTCATTAAAATGCTTGATTCATCTAAAAACTATTGTTTCATGTAGGGCAGCATTCCTATAAACATTCTGTAAGGCTTCAAAGATTTGAGATGTACATTTGAGTTCTGGTGTGATGTTATGGGTGAATGCGGGGGCTGCAAAGTTGATTTTAACAGCAAATTGGCGATTCAAACGCACCAGTCACTCCTGGTAAACTCTGTACAGGGTCACTATGGGTCAAAACTGACTCGACAGGACCTAAAGGCAACAACAACAATGATGCTATAGGATAAGCACTGGGCTGCAAATTGCAAGGGTGGTGCATCAAGCCCACCAGATACTCCTCAGAAATCCTGTATAGGGTCTATATGAGTCAGAACCAAATTGACAGCATTAAGTAACAACACGAGTTTTGTTGAAAATTTACAGTGAAAGTTCAAACTCCACTGTGAGTCTTGACATAAATTCAGCTATATTTTGAGTTTTTCCAGGTCATAAATTACAGATATAGATAGTTTTGCCCTCAGGCAGGTGCTTTTGAAAGTAGATTACAACTCCCCTAGCCAGCCCAGGGAGGGGCAGTCTTGTCTTCCAGAGAAAAGCTTAGGTGTGTCTTTAATGGAAATTGAGCTGAAAGGTCACTTGGTCTAAAGTCATAAACCCTGACCATCATAAGTGGCAAAATATGGCACAGGATATTCCTAACATCAGCAAATTATTTGGAAATTATTAAACTAATTTAAAGAATCATTTATGCTTCCAATTATATGACCTGAGGAGCAGCTGGTGAGCTTGAACTGCCAACCTTTCAGTTCAAACCAACCTTGTAGTCCAGAAAATTTGCCCATAGTGCCATACCACAACTCAGTTATAGTAACCAGGAAGCTATTTATACAGTATTTTGTTATTGTTGTTGGTGTTAATTGCCAAGTCTGTTCTGACTCATAGCAACCCTGTTTAGGATTGCCGAGGAGTAACCAATGAATCTGCATCACCAACCTTGTAGTTGGCAGTCCAATGTTTATACTAGAGCACTACCCCAGGAAACCTTTAAAAGGTATGCTATAGTTCAATTAGAGGATTTTGTTGTTGATAAATGCCATTGAGTTGGTTCTGACTCAGTGAGACCTAGTATAGGGTTCCCGAGGAGCAAGGGTGGGTTTGAACTGCTGACCTTGTGGTTCACAGTCCAGTGCTGATCCTATAGCTCCACACCAGGAGTCCATCTAAGGGGATGCAATGATATATATTAAATAAATTATTTGACAATAAAACTAAACCAAACCAGTTGCCATCCAGTGGATTCTGACTCATGGTACTGTACTCTAGAGTGTTTTTAAGGCTCTGAACATCCAGGAGTAGCTCCCCAGGCCTTTCTTCCTAGGTCCTTCTCAGTAGGTTTGGACTGGCAACTGTTAGGGTAGTTGGGCATGTAACTGTTTGTGCCATTCAGGAACAAGTATTTTACTAAACTGGGTGTTACATATACTTCATGGCCACCCTGGATGAGTACATTGGGAAGTATTTACTTCCAACTATGTGGTCCAAGGATATAACAATCCTAAACTCAATTGTTCAGCTAACATTTGTCTAGAGAGTGCATTAGAGCCAAAAAACTCTCTCATCAAGTCATCCGTAAACTAAACAACATTTATATTTAATATCGAATTGATGTGAAGTTTGATTTTTCTATTCACTTGATGTGGGACAAACATGAAGCTTTCTGTTGCCATCAAGATTTACAAACCTCAGAAATTGTGAGTCAGAAGCAAGTTGATGGCGCACAACAACAATAACCTGATAACACACAGTCAAGTCACAAGCACATAGAATAGTATGATGATCATCTTTCTGCTCTGATGAATGGGATGTGAATAATTCCCACTACTTAATTCTCATCACCAATTCTCTTTACACTTGAAACCCAAGAGTATTTTCCAAGGCATCCAAGATGAGAAAGCAAATCCATACCTCTGTCCTAGGAAATTTGATTAAGGAAACATATTTGGTAATTGGGGCTGGTGTTGGTGTCCATGGTTTTGAAACTAAAGCTCCAAGTAATAAACCAGGAAGAGTAATTATTTTTTTTAATTGGAACTCTAGATAGAAATTCCTCAAGATTGCTCCCATATATTAAGCATCTGGTTTATTCTTACAATAATTCTTAGCACACAAGGGACCCTCTCTCTCAGGAGTTTTATGCCTAGAGATCTGTGGCTCATAAAAACGGAGGCAGAGCTTCAGAAAGTGAAAAAGAAGATTTTGAAGATAGTTTATGTTGCAATCCCAACATGAATTATCATTTCAATTGTTTTTCTATTTATAATCACTGGGAGTTGAAACTGAAAACTTTTCTTACTTGTGAAGCTTAACATGATCAGGTAAGAAAACGAAATAGGAGTCATGCTGGGAAGCTGCCCATATTGCCTGTCAGTGATTGACCTGTTCGGTTCCTAGTATTAAAGATAAGTACCCAAGCAGATGCTCTATTTAATGAGGGGCTCCTTAGTGTGGTTGTGAATTATGAAGGCACTTTACTTCCAAATTTTTCATTTTCATTTTCAGTTCAACATGCCTGGTTCTTTGGACATTCTCCAGAGCAAATCAAAATCTCTAAATATGAAAATTGTAGTAAAAGAAATTATGTCCTTATTGCAGAGGAAACTGATATCTATATCATCTTTAAAACTTAGAAAAAGATTTGTCCTCCAATGAATTTTTGATATAATTTGTTTTGTGATTCTGAGAATCAAAAATATTTGACATGTCATTTGCATTTTAATAGGAATTTTGTAAACGTACTTGTATTTCTTAAATACATAAAATATATATGGAATATTGGTGTGGCGCTTTAGGATAAAGCACTGGACTGATAAACAAAAGGTCAGTGGTTCAAACCCAACAGCTGCTCCTCAGGAACCACATACAGGGTCACTATGAGTCAGAACCCACTCGACAGCCCTTAAAAACAACATCTAAAATGCTACTCTGAATGATTTAAAGTCAGCCTAATTGCTAACAGTTATTTTATGATAAGCATTAACAGCAAGGTTGGAGATTCAAACCCATCAGCCGCTCCTTGAAAACCCTATATGGGGTCTCTATGAGTCTGAACACACTTAACTGCATTTAATTACAACATAGAAAGTCTAGAATATCAGGGGTTTCTGAGACATAGTCCCTCATTCATTCCCTTTTTTTCTCTAGTCATGTTAAATCATTTTCTTCTTCTATTAGTAATATCTCCAGCCTTGAATGAGTCCCCTCTTATAGGAAATACCCCAATGTCTGCATCTCTTCAGATTTTCTTACACATCTTATTCTTAACTCAATGCTTCCCAAACCAATAAGATACCGCTTATCCTCCCTTCTGTTTTCCCAATGAGCAAGAACTAATCCCCTACATCTGGAAATGAAAGGAACAAAAAGGAAGCTGTTTCATAAAAGCACATCTGCTTTTGTCAATGTACCTAAAAGGGATAATGTTATGTACTTTTCAAATAATGGATGGAAGAAGTTAAAAAGCTTTACAATCTCTCAGTAAAAAGTCTGCAGTTTAGTCAAATACTAATGTTATTTAATGCATTTATTAATAATTCCACAAGAGGTTCCATTCACTGAAGAAAATATTCAACTCTGCAAATGTAATGAAAATTAATATGTTCCTTTAATAGGAAATAAGAATCATATATGATAGAAAGGGAAATCCAAGAAAACATGTTTTGAATGAGAAGCGTTGGAATTTTCTAAGCACTTTGGAGAGTGCTGATGATGTAGCAGACAGACTTCTGAGGTGAAAAATCTTTGTGATTATCAGTGTCAGATTATGGAACTAGAAATGGAGAAGGTGATTTTCACTTGAGGTGGAATATTCCTTAACATCTGAAGTAATGTTATTGCAGACAAAATAAAAAGAGGACTTAAAAAAATTGAGCCCAGGGGAAAAGAAGATTTCAAGCAGGATGAAGCCATAGAAACTTCAAGGAAAGGTCAGTACTGGGTGGTACAAAGGGGGAACACTTAAGTCTATTGAAGAACATTATTTACCCAGAGACTCAGGATCTGATAAAGGAAAAAGATTCCAAATCAAGTAGGACAATGGAAGAACCATACCATTACTTAAGAAGTAATTTGGGGATCCTATTTTGTGAAAATATTAAGGTTCATGTATAGCAGTAACCAAAACCGATCAGCAGATACTAAAAAACAAAATCAAACCTATTGCTGTTGAGTGGACTCCATCTCAAGAAAATGCAACAGTGGTGAAAGTTTAAATACATTTCTTTCTAGTAATATCTGATTAATGTTGCCTCCTTTACTAGCAAAGATGTCAGTGTGAGGAATAAGGTATGCCTGTCTCAAGCCATGATATTTTCAATAGTCTCAGATGCATGTGAAAGTTGCACAGTGAATAAGAAAGGCCATAGAAGAATTGATGTATTTGAGCCATGGTGTTGGACAAGAATATTGAAAGTACCATAGACTATGAGAAGAACTAACTGTGTTAGCAGAAGTAAAACCAGAATGCTCCTTAGACCAAGATGACCAGAATTTATGTCATATTCTTCGGACATTTTATAAGGAGGGACCATTCCCTGGAGAAGGACATCATGCTTGATAAAGTTGAAAGTCAGCAAAAAAGAAGGAGACTTCCAACAAGATAGATTGGCACAGTGGCCGCAAAAATGAGCTCAAACATAGCAACAAATGTGAGGTTTACATGGAACCAGGCAGTGTTTCCTTCTGTTGTGCATAGGATTCTGCTAAGGCAGACCCAACTCAATGGCTCCTAACAATATCAACAACAACTTTTCTATCCCAGCAAAGACTGTGTTAATCTTTCATGGATTCATTTCCAAAAAGGAGCAAGCCCAACATACATTCTAAGATGAACAAATGCATTTAATACTATTTTAGAGGGATTTTCTTGCTGTTGTTTCTTTAAAGACTGTCATGGTAATGAGTACATCTCTGACTGTTTTACTAAGTAAACAATCTTTCAGGTGGCTTCTCTTTAGATTTAAAGATATCTGTGTGGTCAAGTAAAGTGCTGTCGTGCTTGTGATGTAGAGTAACCCTGTATTGAGTCTCTGAGGAAAAACTGGTGGCTTTAAACAACTGACCTTGTGGTTAGCAGTCCAGTGCTTAT
>NW_006409064.1:235496-252622 GCF_000296735.1 Chrysochloris asiatica
GACCATCCTAGCTTCCAAGGAGTACGCTGGCTATTCTTCTTCCAACACAGATCTATTTGTTCTTTTGGCAGATGATGGTACTTTCAATATTCTCCTCCAACACCATAACCCAAATGTATCAATTCTACTAAGGTCTTCCTTATTCATTATCCAACTTTTGCATGCATATGAGGTTATTAAAATCACCCTGGATTGGGTCAGGCACACATTAGTCCTGAAAGTGACATCTTTGCCCTTCAACACATTAAAGAGGTCTTGAGAAGCAGATCTGCCTAATGCAATATGCCATTTGAGTTCTTGACTATGGCTTCCATGAGTGTTGATGGTTGCTCCAAACAAAATGAAGGTTTTGACAATTTCAGTTTTTCTCCATTTTTATGGATGTTGTTTATTGATCCAGTGGTGAGGAGTTTTGTTTTCGTTACTTCTAGGTGCAAGTCATATTGAAGGCTGCAGTCTTTGATCTTCATCAGTAAGTATTTTAAGTCTTCTTCACTTTCAGTCAGCAAAGTTGTAGCATGCTCTGTATCTCCTAGAGAAAAGAAACACTAATAATGGATCTAAATTAAAAGATTTTCAAGATTGACTAAGTCATAATCCATAACAGCCTTAATATCTAACATTCTTAATAGCCCACATTCTGTAAAACTCAGAGGTAGGCATCATGTAAACAATTATATGTTCCCTCATAACATTTTTGTCATGGCAACAAAATTCTCATTAGAAATAATGGTTGATATATGATTTTTTTCTCTTCTTTTAAGTGATGCTGAATCAAACCTCAGTCACTGAATTTGTCCTCCTGGGAGTGACAGACAACCAGGAACTGTGGCCTCTTCTCCTTGCGATTTTCTCCACCATGTATCTTGTCAGTGTGGCTGGGAATGGAGTTATCCTGATGATAGTCATCTCTGATCCAAAACTCCATTCACCTATGTATTTCTTCCTGGGAAACCTATCATGCCTGGATATCTGCTACTCCACAGTGACAGTGCCAAAGATGCTGGAGAATCTCCTCTCTACAAGCAAATCAATTTCTTTTGTGTCCTGCATAAGCCAGCTTTATTTCTTTCACTTCCTGGGAAGCACGGAGGCCATGTTGTTGGCTGTGATGGCCTTTGACCGTTTTGTGGCTATCTGCAAACCACTTCATTACACTGTTATCATGAATCATCAACGTTGTAAACAGATGGCCAGCACAGTCTGGGTCATTGGTTTTTTCTATGCCCTGCTGCACGCCATAATGACTTCCAAGTTGAACTTCTGTGGCTCCAACCATATCCATCACTTCTTCTGTGATGTTAAGCCAATGCTGGAGTTGGCTTGTGGGAACACTGAGCTCAACCAGTGGCTTCTCAACACTGTTACAGGGACTGTAGCCATGGGTTCATTTTCTCTCACAGTTCTCTCCTATTTCTATATTATCTTATACCTCTTCTTCAAGACTCACTCTTGCAGCATGCTTCACAAAGCACTGTCCACTTGTGCCTCCCACTTCTCAGTAGTTATTATTTTCTATGCTCCTGTTATCTTTACCTATACTCGTCCTGCCTCAGGCAGCTCCATAGATGAAGACCGAATCATTGCCATCATGTACACGGTGGTCACTCCTGTACTCAATCCACTCATCTATACTCTGAGGAACAAGCAAGTGAAGAGGGCCTTGATCAGAGTGGTCAGGAGGAAGTTATGAATAAAGGAATCTAGAGAATTATTCTTATGTATAAATAAGCTGTCAGTGAGAAAGATAGAATTTTATTTTATACTGTTTCTTAAATTTTTTAGAATATGTATAAAGCTGTAAATTGAATAAAAGGTATAAATGGTAAAGTCCAGTGTACTAAGTAGTTGTTGTTGTTAAGTGCTGTCAAGTGGATTACAACTCATATTGACTCTGTATAAGGTTTTCAAGGAACACCTGGTGAGTTTGAACTGCCGACTTCTCAATTAGGAGTCCAGCGCTCATCCTACAGTACCACACCAGGAATCCTAGTACTAGTAAAAGGCAGTAATATGAAAGCAATTTGAACAAGTTGGGCACTAGCCATAGAACCTTCGTATTGGATAGGTTTGGGGATAATATGTTGGTATACTTGATTTGATATGTATTTTACTAAGTTCTTATATAAAATCAAGTGTACAAATATGTTATTTTACCTGTGTAGGGGGTAAATAGATAATACTTAGCTTTGTGTATCTGTATGATTTTTTTATGTTATCACGTTTTGATACCAGCAAAAATATATTATACTCGTACATTGACCAGTTTATTTAGGGTCATGGTTGTTTAATTGCTGAACCAATCCACTCATCTAACTCACATGAATTAAGAATACTTCTTAAGTATGTCATGTTTTTTGTTCTTCCAACAGGGAGGAAAATCAGTAATTAGCACAAAACATTATAATCACTAAATAATGGAAATAAAATACCCAAGAGTTTGTCTAAAGTCATCTGACAATTGAGTCTTCAGACATATTTTTAAATTAAACTGGCTCAGAGGTAATATTGAATGCACCTGACGTGAGCTCAACTTGGGCTAGGTTAATACGTACACAAGAAAGAGGGTCCATTATGAAACATATACTTCTGTTATAATAGTCATAAAATATGTGTGTGGTTACATTGTGTAGATATGTATACATATACATGTAAGGAAAGATATGCAATGTAACTACGCACATATGCTGCTGCTGTTCAGTGCCGTCCAGTCGGTTCTGACCCATAGCAACCCTGTATAGGGTTTCCAAGGAGCAGCTGGTGAGCTTGAACCACCTACACTGCAGTTCAAATGACGTTGCCGTCTAAAGCATTAGCCTACAGTGCCACACCAGGTCTCCTTGCACGTATAGGCTTATATATGTATGTGTGGGCTGTATATAGAGTCATATACAGATATGTGTTGCTGAACATCCACTACACGTTCTGTAATAGTTCATTATGCAATTTGGATATTGTGTGAACACTATTATAATCAGTCAGTCCCTAAATGATCTGCAGTTAAATCTCCGGAAGTCTATTATATTAAAACCTGATGGGAGCCTGCCGGACAAAGCCTGAGAGCTGTGTCCCCTCAATACAGCAGTCTAGACTTGCTAAGTATGTACTGGTCCAGGCAGGAGCTGTGCCCGAATTTGGAACAATACTTTGTGTATATCCAGGTACAGAAAGGTAAGGTGCATGGTGGGGGATGTACATAGAACAATGGCCTCAGGTACCTTGCAAATGGTGTCAGCAGCGAAGTTGACAGTGGTGGCCCTGGCTGCTGCCACCCTGTGAATGCAGCTGCCTCCTTATCATGTTCAGCTTCCTCAGCCAAAGTCAAGAGCCTAGGAACACCCTTGGTCTCACCATCACCTGTGGCAGGAGTAAATCACCTTCAGGCAGAAGAGTATGGATGAAGTTGTGTACCTCTGAGTCCTTATCAGTAGAGCTAAAGAGCTTTGTAACACTTTCCAGAGCAGGACATAGGCCAGATGGTCCAAGAGGTCCAATAGAATCATGGGGCTAAGGAGCCAAGAGGGTGTGGGCCTAGGAGAGGTCTACCTGTGGGCAGAAGAGTCTTTCCTGATCCTGAATTGTATAACCTGTTATTTCCCTTAAATAACTCCATAGATGTAGGTATTGTTTGTAAATTCTGTGTGGGCATTTCTATGAATTATCAAACCCAACAGAAAAGGAGAGTGTCATGGGAGGAATGGCTGGTGTCAGAGTTGGTAAAAATATTGAGAGAGGACGTGTGTCTGACTTCTACATCATAGGACTTAGCCTTGAACTGATGCTGACGGTTAGTCTCTCTTCCCCTTGTGAAGTTAGATGGGGTCAGATGACCCTACTAAGCCATTTGTACACAACTGATTGAATTACCAAACACAACATGATTAATGTAATTGATATGACATTACAAGGGGGCTTCAAAAAGTTCATGGAAAATGAAATTAATAAGATAATGGGGGTTTTTCATGAACATTCTTAAACCTCTTTGCATTGTACAAATGAAAAACAGAAAACTGGCAAATGTGTTATGTATGAAGGTAAGACAAAAAATAAAGGCACAAAATAATGTGGTGGTGGAGGTTCTGTACCATGGAGTTGATTCCAACTCAAAGAGACCCCGTATAGGGTTTCTGATACTGTAAATTTTTATGAGAGCAGAAAGCCTCATCCCACTTCTACTGTATGGCTGGTAGTTTCGAACTGCTGACCTTGTGGTTTGCAGCCCGATTCGTAACCACTACGCTAGATCTATTAAGATTACCCCTTTGGTAATCAAAAATAGTCACTATAAGCATCCTAACTGACCTCTTTGACTTGAATTTAAGTGACCCAGCAGATCCCCTCAGATCCCACTATTTTGATTGGACCTTGTTCTCTGGATTGTATTAATACATCCAAGACTCATCCCCACTTACTATTCATTCCATAAAAGTATTTTTATTAGCTTCAATCTTGTTTGAAAAACTGAGGATAGATAGCATGGATCTACCAACCTAAGCAAAATGGAGTTGATTTAGTCATTGTTGTTGTTGTTGTTAAGAGCCGTAGAGTCAATTCCAATGCATAGCAACCCTGTATACAGTTTTCAAGTTGCAGCTAGTGAGCTTTAACCACCCATCTTGCAGTTCAAACAACTTTGAAGTCTGATATATTAACCCACAGCACCACACTACTGTGTATCACTTCTTGATACATGAAGACCTTGCAATTGGGGAAGTTAGTTTAAAAAGTAGCCAAGATGACCTCATGGTCCTAGAAGAACAAGATGGGCTTAAGCCCACCCAGATAATTATTGCAGGAGCTAAGCAGCTTGGATCCCAAACGATGGAATGTTAGAGAAAGATTGTTCCTTTTCCCAAAAGATGGCATGTTTGGGAAAGATTATTGATTGATTGGTCCTTTTTCTGTAAAGGTTGAATGTTTGAAGAACTTTATTACCTTATTGTTTCCATTCCTGAAAGAATGCCACAACCAAATGTAACTTACTCTATTATAATGTGTTTGTTCTTCACCTTGAGGACTAAGGTGCGCCTGACCCAGGCCATTGTGTTTTCAATAGCTTCATACGGATGCGAAAGCTGGACAGTGAAAAAGGAAGATCATAGGAGAATTGATGCCTTTGAGTTGTGGCATTGGAGGAGAATACTAAAAGTGCCATGGACTGCCAAAAGAACCAATAGATCTGTTTTGGAAGAAGTGCAGCCAGAGTGCTCCTTGGAGGCCAAGATGGCTAAGCTTCGTCTCTCATACTTTGGACATATTGTCAGGAGGGAACAGTCGCTGGAGAAGGATGTCATGCTGGGTAGGGTGGAGGGTCAGAGAAAAAGAGGAAGACCCCCAACGAGATGGATCGGCCAGGTGGCATCATTGATGGACTCAAGTGTGGCAGCGGTAGTGAGGTTGGCCCAGGATCGGACATTGTTTCGTTCTGCTGTGCGTGGGGTGGCTATGAGTCGGTTCCGACTCGATGGCACCTGACAACAACAACAACAACAACGTGTTTGTTCTTCATGATGGACAGAACAGTCTTGAGAAACTATTCTCTCTGTCCTCCAATGTTGACTTACTGCTAATAAAGGTTGGATTAGGTCTCTCCCCGTCTCTGTGATTGACTACAGTGACAGGGAACAAGCTCTCGTTTGGGTTTGGCAGCACTGATATAATGCATTTGACACCCATCATGTCAAACACTTGCTGAGTCCAAGATGTTTGCTTAAAATTGAAAATGTGGAACCATGTGAGAATTCAACATCAATAGCTATTGCATCAAATGCTAATTCTATGGTCTTCTTTCACCATTTTTTTTAACTTTGGCTACAATATCTTCAATATTCTAGATGATGGTTTTACCTCTCATGGTTTACATTTGAGGTCTTTCTAATCTTAATTAAAATGCTTGATCCATCTAAAAACTGTTGTTTCATATGGGGTAGTATTCCTATAAAAATGATGCAAGCCTGCAAAGATTTGAGAAGATGTACATTTAAGGCCTGGTGCGGCGTGGTGGCTGGACTCCAAAGTCATTTTGAACTGTTTAGTCGGCTGCTAAAGGTCACTAACTGCTCCACAGAAACGCTATACAGGGTCACTATGGGTGGAAACTAACTTGATGGCACTTAAAAATAACAACAATGATGTTTTAAGATAAGCACAGGGCTGCAAACTGCAAGACTGCTAGTTCAAGCCCACCAAATTCTCCTCAAAAACCCTCAAGGAGGGTTTTAGGGACTAGCTTAGGTGTGCCCTTAATGGAAATTGTGGTGCAGGGTCACATGGTATTAAGTCATACCCTCATGAACATAAGTGTCAATGGATGGCACAGGCTATTCTACAACATCAACATATTATTTAGACATTATCAAAATATTTTGAAGAATCATTTATGCTTCTAATTATATTACCTGAGGAGCAGCTGGTGAGCTTGAACTGCCAACCTTTCAGTTCAAAGCAACCTTGCAGTCTAGCACATGAACCCACAGTGCCACTCCCAAACTCCATTATAGTACTTAGGAAGCTATGTTATACAGTATGTTGATGTTGTTAAGTGATGCCAAGTCAGTTCTTACTCATAGCAATCCTGTTTAGAATTGCCAAGGAGCAGCTAGTGAGTCTGAATCATCAACCTTGTAGTTAGCAGTCCACTGCTTATCCTATAGCACCATATCAAGACTACTTTATAGGGTCTGTTGTAGTTAAAGTAGAGGGTTTGTGTTTGATGAGCACCATCAAGTTGGTTCCGACTTATAGAGACCCAGTCCCTGAGAAGCAGCTGGTGGGTTTGAATTGCTTACCTGTGCTTCACAATCCAGTGGTTATCCTACAGCCCCATACCAGAAGTCAATAATTAAGACAATACAAATGTTCATCTAAAATCGACTGGCACTTCAGTCTTCAGACATCTTCTAAAAGTCAACAGGCTCAGAGGCAATAGTGAATGTAAATGAAGTTGCAAAACTTGGGTCAGGTCAATACGTACACAAGAAGGGTCCATTTTGGTAAACATTATGACACATATACTTTTCTAGTAATAATCATAAAATATGTGTGTTGTTACGTAGGGTAGATATGTATACATATATATTTAAGGAAAGGTATACAGTGTAAGTGTGCACATGCTCAGCAACGCCTATTACATATGTATGTGTGGGCTGCATATATGCCTATTACATATGTATGTGTGGGCTGCATACACAGTCATATAGAGACATGTGTTTCTGAACATCTGCAACATGTTCTGTGATATAGGAAATTAGGCAATTTGGATGGTGTGCGAGTACTATTGTTGTTGTTGTTGTTAAGTGCCATCGGTACTATAAATGCCGTTAAATCACCGGAAGTCTATTATATTAAAGCCTGATGGGAGCCTGCTAGACAAAGATGAAAGCTGTGTCCCATGACTTCAGCAGTCTAGACTTGCCATGTGTGGACTGGTCCAGGCAGGGGCTGTGCCAACAACTGGATCAATACCTTGTGCACAAAGAGGTGTAGGAGCATAGGGTACATAATAGGTGAGGCACACTAAATGGCCTTGGGCACCTCACATGTGGTACCAGGAGCAAGGCTAACAGGGGTGACCCTGGCTGTTGCCACCCTGTGGATGCAGCTGCTTCCTGATCATGTTCAGCTTCCTCAACCCAAAGCCAAGCGCCCAGGAACACCCTAGGCCTCACTGGCACCACCATCACCCATGGCAGGAGTAGAGCACATTCAGGCAGAGGACTCTGGGTGAAGTTGAGTACCTCTTAGTTCTGATCAGATATTTCAACTTCAATAGCTAGTGCATCAAATGCTAATTCTATGGATTTTTTTCACCCGTTTCTGTATTTCAGCTACAACTTCTTCATTCTTCCGATTGATGGTCTCCCCTTTCGTGGTTTGTATGTGAGCTCTTCCTAGCATTCATTACAAGGTTTGATCCATTTAAAAACCCTTCTTTCATATGGGGCAGCATTCCTATAAATATAATGCAAGGATTCAAGATTTGACAAGATGTACATTTCAGTCGTGATGTGGTACTGTGGGTTAATGTGCAGGACTCCCAAGTTAGATTGAACTGAGAAGTCAGCAGTTCAAGCTCACCAGCCACTCCTCAGAAACCCTATACAGGCTCACTATGAGTCGAAATCAATTTGACGCTTCTTAAAATCAAGAACAATAGTGCTATGGGATAAGCACTGGGCTACAAACTGCAAGGTTGGTGATTCAAGCCACTCCTCGGAAACCCTATACAGGATTGGTGTGAGTCAGAACCGAATTGACAGCACTTAAGAACAACACGTGAGTTTTGTTAAAATTTACAGGGAGAATTCTAACTCCATTTTGAGTCTTGACATAAATTCAGCTTCCTTTTGAGTTCATCAAGGCCACAAATTGTAAATACAGAAAGTTTTGTCCTCAGGCAGGATACCTTTGAAAGTAGATTACAACACCCCTAGCCAGCTCAGGGAGGGGCAGTCTTGGCCTCCAGGGAAGAGCTTAGGTGTGTCCTTAGTGGAAACTGAGCTGCAGGGTAACATGGTCTTAAGTCATACCTTAACCATCAGAAGTGTAAAAACATGGCACAAGATAGTCTTTAATATCAGCAAATTGTTTGGAAATTAATAAAGTAATTTAAAGAATCATTTATGCTTCTAATTATATTACCTGAGGTGTGGCTGGTAAGCTTGAACTGGCAACCTTTCAGTTCAAACCGACCTTGTAGTCTTGCATATTAGCCCACAGTGCCACACCAGATCTCCATTACAGTACCCAGGAAGCTATTTTATACAGTATTTTGTCGTTGTTAATTGCCATCGAGTCTGTTGTGACTCATAGCAACCCTGTTTAGGGTTGCCAAGGAGCAGCTAGTGACTCTGAATCACCAACCTTGTCACTGGCAGTACCTTATCCTACAGAACCACACCAGGACTCCTTTAAAGGACACTCCTTTAAACCACACCAGGACTCCTCCTCTTCATTTAGAGGATTTTGCTGTTGATAAGTGCCATCGAATTAGTTCCAACTCACAGGGTAGCAGTATAGAGTTCCCAAGGAGCAACTGGTGGGCTTGAACTGCTGACCTTGTGGTTCACAGTCCAATGCTGATCCTACAGCCCCACACCAGGAGCCCATAACTGTGGAGATACAATAATATGTAATAAATAAATTGACACTAAAACTAAACCAAACCAGTTGCCATCCAGTGGATTCCGACTCATGGTACTCTACTCTAGAGTGTTTTCAAGGCCCTGAACAGTCAGGAGCTCCCCAGGCCTTTCTCCCTAGGGCCTTCTCAGTAGGTTTGGACTGGCAGTTGTTAGGGTAGTTGGGCTCTTAACTGTCTGTGCCATTCAGGGACAAGTAGTTTACTAAACTGGGTGTTAAATATTCTTCATGGCCACCCATGGATGAGAACCTTGGGAAGTATTTACTTCAACTATGTGGTCCAAAGGAGCTCTGGTAGTGTACTGGTTATGGATCAGGCTGCTAATCTCACAGTCAGCAGTTCGAAACTACCAGCTGTTCCATGGGAGAAAGATGAGGCTTTCTGCTCCCATAAAGATTTACAGCCTCAGAAACCATATGCAGGGTCGCTATGAGTCGGAACCGACTCCACGGCACATAACAACAACAACAACATGTGGTCCAAGAACATAGCAATCCTAAATTCAATTGTTAAACTAACTCTTGTCTAGATGGTGTATTAGAGTCTAAAACTATCTTATCAAGTTATCCTTAAAATAAACAACATTTACATTAAATACATAATTGATGTGAAGTTTCATTTTCTATTCAGGTGTGGGAGAAAGATGAGGCTTTCTGTTCCCATAAAGATTTACAACTTCAGAAACCCTAGACAAGGTCAGTGTTAGTCAGAAGCAACTTGATGGCACACAACACCAACAATTTATATGTTCAGAAAAATAAAAAAATTATTAATTTGATAATACATAATCACAGTCATAAGCACATATTGAGATGATCATCTTCCTGCTCTGATGAACAGAATGTGAATAATTCCCACAACGTAATTCTCTTTACACTTGAAACCCAAGAGTATTTTCCAAGGCATCCAAGATGAGAAAGCAAATCCATACCTCTGTCCTAGAAAATCTGATTTAAAAACATATTTGGCAGTTGGGGCTGGTGGTGGGTTCCATGAGTTTGAAACTAAAGATCTAAGTAGTAAAACAGGAAGAGTAATTATTTTTTTAATTGAAACTCAAGATAGAAATTCCCCAAGAATGCTTCCATATATTAAGCATCTGGCTTGTTCCTACAATAATTCTCAACACACACGTGACCCTCTCTCTCAGGATTTTCATGCCTAGAGACCTGTAGCTCATAAAAACGGAGGAAGAACTTCAGAAAGTGAAGAAGAGGATTTTGAAGATAAAGAATTTATATTGCAATCCCAACATGAATTATCATTTCAATTGTTTTTCTATTTACAATCACTGGGAGTTGAAACTGAAAACTTTCCTTACCTGGGAATCTTAATATGATCAGGTAAGAAAATTAAATAAGAGAAAGGCTGGGAACTGCCCATATTGCCTGTCAGTGATTGATCTGCTCCTTTCCTAGTATTAAAGATAAATGCCCAAGCAGATGCTCTATTTAATAAGGGACTCCTTATTCTGGTTCAGGATTATGTAGGCACTTTACTTCCAAATTTTTCATTATCAGTCTCAGTTCAACATTCCTGGTTCTTTGGATGGTCTCCAAAGCAAATCAAAATCTCTAAATATGAAAATTGCAAGAAAAGAAATCAAGTTTTTATTGCAGAGGAAATTGATATCTTATCATCTTTATAACTTAGAAGATTTGTCTCCCCAATGGATTTTTGATATAATTTGTTTTGTGAGTCTGAGAATCAAAAATATTTGATATCTCATTTGTTTTTTAAATAGGAATTTTGAAAATGTACTTGTATTTTAGAAATAAAAGTTCTTAAAAACATAAAATATATATGGAGTTCTGGTGTGGTGCTTTTTGTAAAGCACCAGATGCTAAACAAAAAAGTCAGTGGTTCAACACAACAGCTACTCCTTGGGAACCACATACAGAGTCACCATGAGTCAGAACTCACCAGACAGCCTTTAACAACAACAACATCCAAAAATGCTACTCTGAATGATTTTAAATCAGCCTGTTCATAGAGCTGTAGTAGAAATTAGACAATTTTTCAAGATTGCTATCAGTTCATATATATTAAGCACTAACTGTTGTTGTTGTTAGGTGCCATCGAATCGGTACCCACTCATAGCGACCTTATGCACAGCAGAATGAAACACTGTCCGATCCTGGGCCAACCTCATTACTGTTGCCACGCTTGAGTCCATCGATGCTGACACCAGGCCAATTCATCTCGTTGGGGGTCTTCCTCTTTTTCTCTGACCCTCCACCTTACCAAACATGATATCCTTCTCCAGTGACTGCTCCCTCCTGACAATATGTCCAAAGTATGAGAGATGAAGTTTGGTCATCTTGGCCTCCAAGGAGCACCCTGGCTGCACTATTTCCAAAGCAAGGTTAGAAATGCAAACCCACCAGTCTCTCCTTGGAAACACTACATGGGGTCTCTATGAGTCTGAACACACTAATGGCAATCAATTACAACAAAGAAAGTCTAGAATACCAGGGGTTTTTTAGGCATCTTCCCTCATTCATTCTTTTCTTCTCTAGTCACCTTAAATCATTTTCTTCTTCTGTTAGTAATAGCTCAAGCCTTGAATGATTCCCTTCTTACAGGAAATACCCCAATGTCTGCATCTCTTCAGATTTTCTTACACTTCTTATTCTTAACTCAATGCTTCCCAAACCAATAAGGGTACCTCATATCCTCACTTCTCTTCCCAATGAGCAATCCACTAGATATGGAAATGAAAGGAACAAAAAGTAAGCTGTTTCTTAAAAGTACATCAGCTTTTGTCAATGTACCTAAAAGAGATAATGTCAGATACTTTTAAAATAATGGAGGGAAGAAGGTTAAAAGCTTTACAGTCTCTCAATAAAAAGTCTGAATTTAGTCAAAAACTAACCCTTATTTCATGAATTAATTAATAAGTCCACAAGAGTTTACCATTCACTGATGAAAATATAATTATTTCAAATCTGCAAATCAAATGAAAATTAATATATTCCTTTAGTAGGAAACAGGAATTGTACTTGATAGGAAGGGGAAAACAAGAAAACATGTTTTGAATGAGAAGCACTGGAATTTTCTAAGGACTTTGGAGAGAGCTGATGATGCAGCAGACAGACTTCTGAGGTGAAAAGGGCAGTGTGACTGTCAATGTCAGATTAAAGGAACTAGAAGAGAAGAAGTTGATTTTCATTTGAGGTGGAATATTCCCTAACATCTGATATAATGTTATTGCAGACCAAATAAAAAAAGGACTTAAGAAATTTGAGCACAGAGAAAAAGAAGATTTCAAACAGGGTGAAGCCATAGAAACTTCAAGGAAAGTTTAGTATTGGGTGGTTGTTGTTAAGTGCCGTTGAGTCGGTTCCAACCCATAGCGACCCTGTACAGGGTTTCGTGAGCCTATTGGAAGAAGAACATTACTTACCCAGAGACTAAGTATCTGATAAAGGAAAAAGATTCCAGATCAAGTATAAAATGGAAGTACCATACCATTACTAAAGAAGTAATTTGGGGATCCTATTTTGTGAAAATATTAAGGTTCATGTTATAGTAATAACCTAAACAGCAGATACCAAAACAAAAGCTAAACTTTTATCTTCGAGTGGACTCAACTCAAGAAATGCAGCAGTGGTGAAAGTTTAAATAGATCTCTTCCTAATGTTTTCTGATTATTGTAGCCTACTTTACTAGCAAAGCTGTCAGTTTGAGGACTAAGTAAGGTATGCCTTTCTCAATGTTCAATAGTCTCATATGCATGTCAAAGTTTTACAACGAATGAGGAAGGCCATAGAAAATTTGGATGCATTTGAGCCATGGTGTTGGAAAAGAATACTGAAAGTACCATAGACTGCTAGAAAAACAAACACAATTGTGCTGGCAGAAGTACAACCAGAATGCTCCTTAGAATCCAAGATGACCAGACTTTGTCTCTCATACTTTGGTCATATATTCAAGAGGGACCATTCCCTGGAGAAGGACATCATGCTTGGTAAAGTTGAAGGTCAGCAAAAAAGAAGGAGTCTTCCAACAAGATGGATTAGCACTGTGGCAGCAAAAAATGGGCTCAATCATAGCAACAAATGTGAGTTTTGCATGGAACTAGGCAGTGTTTTCTTCTGTTGTGCATAGGATGCTGCTAAGGCAGAAACAACTCGACAGCTCCTAATAATATCAACAACAACTTTCCTATCCCAGCAAAGACTGTTAATCTTTGATGAATGCACTTCCAAAAAGGAGCATTCTAAGATGAACAAATGCATTCACTACTATTTTAAAGAGCTTTTCTTGTTGTTTCTTTAAAGCCTTTGTGGGTACCGTTATTGGTAATGACTTCATCTCTGTGTATTTTACTAAGTAAAAATCTTTCAGGTGGCTTCACTTTAGGTTTAGAGACATCAGTGTGGTCAAGTAAAGTGCTGTCACGCTTCTGATGTATAGCAACTCTGTATTGAGTGTCTGGGGAATAACTGTTGCCTTTAAACAACCGACCTTGTGGTTAGCAGTCCAGTGCTTATCCTACAGCACTACACACGGAATACTTTAAAAAGATGTTGTTTGTTGCTAGGAGCCATTGAGTTGGTACCGACTCATAGTGACCCTATGTACAACAGGATGAAACACTGCCTGGACAAACCTCACAGTAGTTGCTACATTTGAGCCCATTGATGCTGCCACTGTGCCAATCCATCTCGCCGACTGTCTTCCTCTTTTTCACTGATCCTCCAACTTAACAAACATGATACCCTTCTCCAGTGACTTGTCCCTCCTAACGATATGTCCCAAGTATGAGACATCATAAATTCTGGTCATCATAGAGTCCAAAGAGATCTCTGGCTGTACTTCTTCCAACACAGATCTATTTGTTCTTTTGGCAGTCGTTGGTACTTTCAATAATCTCCTCCAATACCATAACCCAAATGCATCAATTCTTCTAAGGTCTTCCTTATCCATTATCCAACTTTTGCATGCATATGAAGTTATTGAAATTACCCTGGCTTGGATCAGGAGCACTTTAGTCCTTGAAGTGACATCTTTGCCCTTCAACACATTAAAGATGTCTTGAGAAGCAGATTTGCCCAATGCAATACGTCATTTGATTTCTTGACTACACCTTCCATGAGTGTTGATAGTTGATCCAAGTAAAATGAAGTCTCTGACAACTCACCCTTATTTCCATTTATATGGATGTTGATTATTGATCCAGTGGTCAGGATTTTTGTGTTCGTTACTTCGAGATACAAGTCATATTGAAGGCTGCAATCTTTGATCTTCATCAGTATTTTAAGTCTTCTTCGCTTTCAGTCAGCAAGGTTGTAGCATGCTCTGTGTCTCCTAGAGAAAAGAAACACTAGTAATGGACCTAAATTTAAAATTTTTTAAGATTGACAAAGTCATAGTCCATAACAGCCTAATATCTAACATTCTTAATAGGCCATATTCCATAAAACTCTGAGGTAGGGATCATGTAAAACAATTATATGCTCCCTCAGAACATTTTTGTCTTGGCAACAAATTCTCATTAGAAATAATGGTTGATATATGATTTTATCTTTGCCTTTAAGTGATGCCGAATCAAACCTCAGTCACTGAATTTCTCCTGCTAGGAGTGACAGACAACAAGGAACTGTGGCCTCTTCTCCTTGTGATTTTCTTAACCATCTATCTTGTCAATGTGGTTGGGAATGGAGCTATCCTGTTGATTGTCATCTCTGATCGGAGACTCCATTCGCCTATGTATTTCTTCCTGGGAAACTTATCATGTCTGGATATGTGCTACTCCACAGTGACACTGCCAAAGATGCTAGAGAATCTCCTCTCTACAAGCAAATCAATTTCTTTTGTGGCCTGCATAAGCCAGCTTCATTTCTTTCATTTCCTGGGCAGCACAGAGGCCATGCTGTTGTCCGTGATGGCCTTTGACCGTTTTGTGGCTATCTGCAAACCACTTCGCTACACTGTTATCATGAATCATCAGACCTGTATACTGATGGCTAGCACAGTCTGGGTCATTGGTTTTTCCTATGCCCTGCTGAATTCAATAATGACTTCCAAATTGAACTTCTGTGGTTCCAACCATATCCATCACTTCTTATGTGATGTTAAGCCATTGCTGGAGTTGGCTTGTGGGAACACTGAGCTCAACCAGTGGCTCGTCAACACTGTTACAGGGACCATTGCTGTGGGTCCCTTCTTTCTCACACTTCTCTCCTATTTCTACATAATCACCTACCTTCTCTTCAAGACCCGTTCTTGCAGCATGCTTCACAAAGCACTGTCCACATGTGCCTCCCACTTCATGGTGGTTATTCTTTTCTATGGTCCTGTTGTCTTCACCTATACTCGTCCTGCCTCAGGCAGCTCCATGGACCAGGACCGAATCATTGCCATCATGTACACTGTGGTCACACCTGTACTCAATCCACTCATCTATACTTTGAGGAACAAGGAAGTGAAGAGGGCCTTGACCAGAGTGGTCAGAAGGAAGTTATGAATAAAGAAATTCAGAGAATTATTCTAAGGTATAAATAAGCTGTCAAAAAGAAAGATGGGATTTGATTTGATACTGTTTCTTAAATTGTTTAGAATATGTATAAAGTTAGAAACAAAGGTTGAAACTGAATAAAAGAAGTATAAATGGTAAAGTCCAGTGTAGTAGGTAGTTGTTGTTATTAAGTGTCTTCAAGTGGATTCCAACTCATATTGACTTGGTATAGGGTTGTCAAGAACACCTGATGGGTTTGAACTGCCTACCTTTCACTTAGAAGGCCAGTGCTCATCCACAGTGCCACACTAGGGATCCTAGCAGTAGTGAGGAGGTAGTAGGTAGAAGGTAGTAGAATGAAAGAAATGTGAACAAGTTGAGTGTTAGCCACAGAAACTTCATGTTGGATTGGCTTGGGGCTAATTAGTTGATATTATTAATTTGATATATATTTAACTATGTTCTTATATAAAATCAAGTATACAAATATGTTATTTTACCTGTGTACTGAGTAAATAGATAATATTTGGATTTGTTTATCTTTATGATTTTTTTTAGGTTATCACATTTTAATGTCAACAAAAATATATTATACTTTTATATTTAGCAGGTTTTTTTACTTTTATATTTAGCAGGTTTTTTTAGGGCCATGGTTTTTTAGGGCCATCCAAATGCTAATTCACATGAATTAAGAAACATTCTTAAGTATGTTGTGATTTTTTGTTCTTCAAACAAGGAGGCAAATCAGTATTTAGCACAAACACATTATAATCACTAACAAATCAAATAGCCAAATAGACTTTAAACGAACGTTTAAAGTCATCTGACACTTCAGTCTTCAGACATCTTCTAAAAGTCAACTGGCTCAGAGGCAATAGTGAATGTGAATGAAGTTGCACAACTTGGGCAAAGTAAATACGTACGCAAGAAAAACGGTCGATTTTGGGAAACATTGTAACACATATACTTTTTTTTTAAATGTTTTATTGTGAATTATGTGATAGTTTACAGGGGAGAATATTCACTTTACATTCATCCTATTGTATATTGTTTCAATGCCAAGGTTACAATACCCTCCATGCATCATACACCAACCCTGTAATCCTTTCCCCCCCACCCCCCGAACTTCAGCACACAACCCCTCTCCCTCTCTGGGTCTAAAGTTCCCAACCTCACCATCTCTATCTCTGGCATCACTGCTTCTCTGAGTAGAGTCCGGCTCTGTGCTTTTTTCCCTTGATGGTCCCAGGGACTTCGGCTTTTAGACTGCAAATTCAATCACTCCCGTCCTTTTGCTACAAAATGTCTACCTTTACATTTCCAACACTCACAGTCAGTCCTGATAGCAATTATTCACAATTGTATCACAAAAGTCCTATCCTCATCTCCTTTCATCAGCCCTGCTCTGCCAGACAGATTGGAGACTACTCAGTGGAGACTCTATCTTCCTCCATGCCCTCTGGATCTAGGCTCCCTCTTAAAAGCTTGTAAGCCAGTCACTTCTTGCCTTTGTAGCTCCCC
>NW_006409064.1:257072-257982 GCF_000296735.1 Chrysochloris asiatica
ATATACTTTTGTAATAATAATCATAAAATATGTGTGTGGTTACATAGGGTAGATACATATATATGTAACGAAAGATATAGACTGTAACTATGTACATATGTTGTTGTTAAGTGCCCTCAAGTCAGTTCTGACCCATAGCGACCCTGTATAGGGTTTCTGAGGAGCAGCTGGTGACCTTGAACTGCCTACTTTGCAATTCAAATGGCTCTGCAGTCTGGCTCATTAACCCACAGTGCCAATCCTTATGTTATATTTGTATGTGTGGACTGCATATACAGTTTGCAGCCCAGTGCTTATCCTATAGCATTATTGTTGTTGTTTTTAAGTGCTGTTGAGTCCGTTTCTACACATACTGATCCTGTATAGGGTTTCCACAGAGCAGTTAGTGAGCTTGAGCAGCCGGCTATGCAGTTCAGATCAACTTTGGAGTCTAGCTCATTAACCCACATCGCCACACCAGGACTCAAATGTACATCTTCTCAAATCTTTGAAGCCTTGCAACATTCTTATAGGAATGCTGCCCTATATGAAACTACAGTTTTTAGATGGATCAAGCATTTTAATGAAGGCTTGGAGGACCTCAAATATAAACCATGAGAGAGGGAAGACCATCAGTTCAAACAATGAAGAAATTGTAGATGAAGACTAGAAACTGGTGAAAGAAGACCACAGAATTATCATTTAATGCAGTAGTTAATAAAGCTGAGATCTCACATGTTTCAGCATTTTCAATTTTAAGCAAACATCTTGAACTCAGCAAGTGTTTGACATGATGGTTGCCAAAAGCATTCCATCAGTGTTACCTAACCAAAACAAAAGCTTGCCACCTGTCACTGTAGTCAGTCACAGAGACAGGGGGAGATCCAATCCAAGCTTTATTAGCAGAAAGCCAGCAGTCTGGAGGATGCAG
>NW_006409064.1:259397-262458 GCF_000296735.1 Chrysochloris asiatica
GGAGGATATGTTGACACATTTTGATATTTTGTTTAATAAAATTTCCTACTGCTTTGTAGCAAGGAGTATGTACCAGAGTACCAGAGTGATTGTAATTCAGGCTGCTAACCTCAAGGTCAGCAGTTTGAAACTCCCAACCATTCAGTGGAAGTAGGATGAGGCTTTCTGCTCTCACAAAGATTTACAGCCTCAGAAACCCTGTACAAGATCTTTCTGAGTTGGAATCAATTCCATGGCACAGAACCACCACCACCACATTGTTTTGTAACTATACTTTTTTGTCTTACCTTCATAGATAACACATTTTCCAGTTTTCCATTTTTCATTTGTGCAACGCAAAGGAGTCTAAGAAAGTTCATGAAAAAAATACATAATCGTATTAATTTCATTTTCCACTAACTTTTTGAAGTTCCAATGTATAGTCATATAAATTACATTAATCGTATGCTTGGTAAATCAATCAGCTGTGTAGAAATGGATTGGAAGGGTCATCTGACCCCCTCTAACTTCACAAGGGGAAGAGAGAAGAACCATCAGCATCAGTCCAAGGCTAAGTCCTATGATATGGAAGTAAGACATTCCTCCTCTCTCAGTATTTTAACAACTCTGACACCACGACACGCTCCTTTTCTGTTGGGTTTGATTATTCATAGAAATGGCCACACAGACTTACAGGCAATGCCCATGATTATGGAGTTTTTTAGGGAAGTTGAGAGAGGAGGCTCCTGCCCATAAGAAATTGAGGCCTAGGTCACACACAAAGGAAACTAGCAGTTTCTGCTTTTGTAAAAAGCCGATTATCTAGGAACTGCCAATGAGAAAGTAACACGGTGGTCTCACTACTCAGCCCTATGTAAAATCCTATATAAAGCTAGTACAAAAGCTATTTCAGGGAGTGTGGTACTTGGGATATAAGTCCACTGATGCTCTGCCAGCAATAAAACCTCTTCCTCTAATATCACTAGTATTTGGGTGATTTCTTTCTCCCATTCTGGTCTCGTCTTCCTGCAACAGTATAGCAGGATATATATATATATAGTATAGCAGTATACAGTATAGCTGGATATATATCTTTCAGGATCAGGAAAGACTCTTCTCATTTGGCCCACAGGTAGGATCTCCTGGGCCCTCAACCTCTTGGTTCCTTAGCCCAATGGTTCTTCTGGACCTCTTGGACCAGCCCAGCCTCTGTCCTACACTGGAAACTGTTACAAAGCTCTTTAGCACTACTGATAAATACCCAAGGCAACCAACTTCACCCATGCACCTCTGCCTAAAGGTGCTTTACTCCTCCAATGGGTAATGGTGGTGCCAGTGAGGCCCACGGTGCTCCTGAGCTCTTGACTTTGTTCTGAGGAAGCTGAACATGATCAGGAAGCAGCTGCATCCACACCGCTATCAACCAGGGCCACCACTATCAACCTTGCTGCTGGTACCACATGCAAGGTCTCTGAGGACATCTTTCTGTGTCCCTTCCCCATCATGCACCCTATTCTCCTGCACCTGGCTGTGCACAAAGTATTGATCCAGTTGTTGGCACAGGTCCTGCCTGGACCAGTACACACATGGCAAGTCTAACCTGCTGTATTCAGGGGACACAGCTCTCAGGCTTTGTCTGGCAGGCTCCGTCCCATAAGGCTTTAATATAATAGACTTACAGTGATTTAGCTGTAGATTGTACAGGGACTGCCTGGATATAATAGTGTTCACACAACATCCAAATTGCATGATATCCTATTTCACAGAACGTGTAGTGGATGTCCAGCAACGCATGTCTGTATATGACTCTATATGCAGTCCACACATACATATATAACATAAGGTGTAGCTCTGTGGGTTAATGAGCCAGACTACAAAGCTGTTTGAACAGCAAGGTGGGCAGTCAAGGATCACCACTGGACAATGAACCACAACATCAGCAATTGAAACCCACTAGCTGCTCCTCAACAACCCTATACTGGGTCTCTATGAGGCAGAATCAACTCGATAGCACTCACCAAAACAAAAGTCCTATAATTAAACTGTGTTGTTGTTGTTGAGTGTTATTGAGTAGATTCTGACCCCTAGTGACCCTGTATAGGATTTCCTAGTAGCAACTGGTGAGCTTGAACCACCACCCTTGCAGTTCAAATGGCTCTGCATTCTAGTGCATTGATCCTACAGGCCCACATCAGGACTCCATAATTAAGAGGATACAAGGATTCATCTAAAGCCATCTGCCACTTCAGCCATCTTCTAAAAGTCAACAGGCTCTGAGAAAATATTGAATGTAAATGAAGTTGCACAACTTGGGTCAGGTCAATACGTACACAAGAAAAAGGTTACATTTGGTAAACATCATGACATGTATACTTTTGAAATAATAATTGCAAAATATGTATGTGGCTACATAAGGTAGATATGTATACATATATATGCAAGGAAAGAGATACAGTGTATGTGTACCCATATGTTACATATGTATGCATGGGCTGCATATACAGTCATATACAGGTATGCATTGCTGAACATCTACAACATGTTCTGTGACACAGGAAATTAGGCAATTTGGATGCTGTGTGAACACTATTATATCCAGGTAATCCCTGAACAATCTGCAGCTAAATCACTGGACGTCTATTATATTAAAGCCTTATGGGAGCCAGCAAAACAAAACCTGAGAGCTGTGTTCCCTGAATCCAGCAGTCTAGACTTGCCATGTGTGTCCAGGCAGGGGCTGTGCCAACAACTGGATCAATACCTTGTGCACATCCAGAGGCAGAAGGGTAGGGTGCATGGTGGGTGAGGCACACAGAAAAATGGCCTTGGGCACCTTGCATGCGGTACCAGCAGCAAGGCTGACAGTGGTGACCCTGTGGATGCAGCTGCTTCCTAATCATGTTCAACTTCCTCAGCCAAAAGCCTAGAACCCAGGAGCACCCTGGGCCTCACTGGCACCACCATCACCCATGGCAGGAGTAGAGTACATTCAGGCAGAGGAGCCTGGATGAAGCTGAGTACCTCTTAGTTCTGATTAGAGATTTCAACTTCAATAGCTAGTGCATCAAATGCTAATTCTACA